>NC_134689.1:52285443-52586381 GCF_050947455.1 Rhinoderma darwinii
AAGTATACACTATAGCAAAACATCTTTATTGTATAGTACAACTGCAACACTGTTGTAAAAATCATTATATCTATAAAAGCAATATATAAACATAAATAGTCCAGAAGATAACTGTAATTCTAAAATAGTAGACGTAACTTGAACTGTCATGTTTGAAATATTAGAAAGGCTGCTCTTCAATATTCATTACTAGTATTTCTGACTTATTTCTATATGGCGACAACACATATATCATACATCTTTCATTCATCATACAATCTCTATTAAGCTCAGATAATGCAGAAAGAATAATGTAGAAAAAAATAACATAAATCATAGAAAATCTTATTAAAAATGTCAAAACACAATAAAAATCTGCAAATAAAATCTTAAACCAAAAAAGGGGCTCATCTCTGGTGCAAACAAATAATGCTTTACTTGCTAGTCACGACTATGTTGACCAACCCGTCTGGTTGCTTTGTGTTACACCGCTGCTAGACATGTGGTCATGTGGCTCGTGTATAGAAAGTTAATTTATTTCTAGTCACAAGGCCACTTATGGGAGAAAAAATACCAAAACATAATACTGTACAATATCTTTAACCCCTTCCCGCCCAATCACGTAATTGTACGTGACAAGGGTTAATGGGAAGTATTGAGTGCACTCACAGGCTGAGCGTGCTCCATACTCAGCGGGTGACAGCTGTGTTATACAGCCGACACCTCACTTCAACGGGCAGAAACAAAGTTCACATTGATTCCGACGGTTTAACACCTTAAAAGTTGCGGTCAACCGCTGCTTTTAAATTGTTAGAAACAGGGGGACGCCCCCCCTCCATCAAGTTATGGCCCCCCTGGATGCGATCGGGGGTGAGGATGGTTGTAATGGCAGCTTGGGGGGCCTGATGAAGGCCCCCTGTTCCGCCATATTCGTACACCTCTGGCAGGGCGTAAATGGGCAATGTCAGTATCACGATATACTGCAGTACATTGGTATTGCAGTATGTCATGCAAGTGATCCAATAATCGCTTGTTCAGGTCCCCTAGGGGAACTAATAATAAAAGTAAAAAAACAGCGAAATAAAGTTTTTTTTAATGTTCCAAAAACAAATAAATATTAAAAGTTAAAAAAAAAAACATTTACCAATTTTTCTCTAAAATAATTGTAAAAAATCTAAAAGTAAATCAAATCGGTACCGCTGCGTCTATAAAAGTCTGAACTATTACAATATAGCATTATTTAACGCGCATGGAGAACACCGTAAAAAAATAAAACATTTAGAACACCACGATGGCTGTTTTTTTGGCTAACTTAGCTCTAAATAAAATAAATTAAAAGTGATCAAAAAACTGTATGCACCAAAAAATGCTACCGATGAAAACTACATCTCGTCCCGCAGAACATAAGCCCTCACACTGCTCAATCCACAGAAAAATAAGAACGTTATGGCTCTCAGAATATGGTGAAACAAAACAATTTTTTTTTAACAAAAAGTTGTTGCTTTTTAATGTAGTAAAGCGTAAAAAAATATATATATAAAAACGTGGTATCATCGTAATCGTATTTAGCCACAGGATAAAGTTAAGTTGTCATTTTTACGGCACTGTGAAAGCCGTAAAAACTAAACCCAAAAAACAATGGAGGAATTTTCATTTTACAGTTTCCCAGCACATTACATGGTGCTTTAAATGCTACCAATATAAACTATAACTCCTCCCGCCAAAGATGAGCCCTTACACCACTCTATTGACGGAAAAATAGAAGAGTTATAGCTCTTGGAATGCGGGAAATGAAAAATTGAAAATAAAAAAATTACCTGGTCCTTAAGGGGTTAAAGTATATTCATTTGCAGCAGATTCATTGCAGAAATCTTTGTGACTGAAGAATCCATTCCATACATCTGAATGAGGCTGTTTCTGCAGCAAGCAAATTTATTTTTGCAAGCATCAATAAGCCTCCTTCTGTACATTTAACCTTCAAAAGGAAGTCCAGCAGACACATAAAATCATACCAACCAATCCCTAATCTAGTGTTCTTCCATTTAGCCAGGTCAACCACTAACTTGCTTTGTAACCCATTTTCTGTTTGCCAAAAGCCATCCAAACGTATGAATATATAGATCATTCCAAACTGCGAGCAGGATGCTGGAGAGCCACAGGTGCAGGTCTAAGGCTGGGTTCACACGACCTATTTTCAGACGTAAACGAGGCGTATTATGCCTCGTTTTACGTCTGAAAATAGGGCTACAATACGTTGGCAAACATCTGCCCATTCATTTGAATGGGTTTGCCGACGTACTGTGCAGACAACCTGTCATTTACAGCTGTCAAACGACGACGCGTAAAAATACAGCCTCGTCAAAAGAAGTGCAGGACACTTATATACATTATATGCAGGACACTTCTTTCAGACGTAATTTGAGCCGTTCTTCATTGAACTCAATGAAGCACAGCTCAAAATTTACGGCTGTCAGAGAAGCCTAGCAAAATGCGAGGAGGAGCAATTACGTCTGAAACGAGGCAGCTGTTTTCTCCTGAAAACAGTCTGTCATTTCAGACGTAAAAGCAAGCTAGCGTGTGCACATACCCTAAAGGTGGAGGCTGCCCTGTGCAGCAATGTTCATGTCAGAGGCAATGTGCAAACTCCAACCTACTGCATGGCTGGGCATCAACATTATCATTATTGGTGAGAATTCATATGGGAAACGATAGTTTTCACCAACATTTTCCCCAATTATATAATCCTTCTGTTTTTCTTTCTATTTTTTTTAGAGATAGGCGTGCTTATCTGGAATTAAGCATACATGAAAAAATAAGTCCCACAATATGAACAATTATCCCCATGAACAGGGCCGTATTTAACACTAGGCACTGGAGATCCAGTGCCCTGGGTGGCGCGTTGCAAGTGGCGGAGCCAGCTGGTAGGCAAAAAATATTATTTCTTTCAGTCCCCTCCACTGCCTCCCGTCCACCTGACTTGCTAGTAAAACCGGATTCTTTTGGGGGGGGGGTTGGTAAAACACGTGTCACACAGCAGAGAGAGAGAGAGGTAGGGAGATGAACAATGCTCCCCCATCTGCTCCGCAGTGCAAGATGAGCACTGATTGGTGGAGTAGCAGTCAGAAAGGTCTTCTGTCTGCAGCTCCAATAATCAGAGCCTGCTGCACACTGACAGAGCCGCACCGCTGAGGAAGTGCAGGAAATAATCTGCTTCTGGAGAGTCTGGCAGCGGCTAAATTTCTTCTACCCATCAAAAACCCATGCACTCTCGGCCTGGCATACATGTATGGGGGAGTCAGGATAGCTTGTGCGTGAGCACTATAAGTTACTATGGCAGCAAAAACTCTAAATACAGCCCTGCGCATGGTACACAGCCATAGCATTTAATCCTATCGACTGAAAACAGTTTTAACCCCTTCCTGACAATTGACACAACTGTACGTCATGGCCAGGAAGGGGGTATATGGAACATCTCGAATAAAGTTTTTATTAGTATACAAAAAATAAAAAATATTCAAAGTAAAAAAAATGTTTGCCATTATTTGCCCTAATGTAGTGTAAAAATGACCCCATAACCCCAATAACTAATATAATGCAAAAAAAACGCCAAAATTCCTATTTTTTTAGTCACCTTAGCTCTCTAAAATAAATTGAATATAAACTCATCAAAAAGTCTCATGTACCCCAAAATGGTACCAATGAAAACTACAGCTCCTCCCAAAAAAATAACACGTCACACAACACTCTATCAACAGAGAAGTTAAAAAATGATGGCTCTCAGATATGGCAACAATTTTTTTTATAGCAAAGTGTTTTTTCTTTGTAAAAGTATAACATCATAAAAAAAAATATAAATTTGGTATCACCATAATCGTATTGACCTGCATTGGAAAGCAAACTTGTTATTTTAACACATGGTGAATACCATAAATAAAAATCCCAAAAAACACCCGCAATGAGTTTCTATTGCAGCCTGAGGCCTAATCTATGCAAAGAGGCCTGCCATCTTATACTTCACCACTGGCAGAGTTTAAGGCCGATTTCACACTGCATTTTAGCCCTACAATTATGGTGTTGATTGGAAAAGCTTCGGACTTACACATACCGGACGTAATACATGTGTCCATAAGTCTCCATAAGTTTAACGGAGGCCAACAGAGTGTCTTTTCAGCTATACATCAGTATACCTTATTTTTTTTTAAAGGATGGAATAGCGTATTAGACGTGCACTGCACAGTATAAATATTTTTACAAAGAGGCCTTTAGATGGCATCCGTTGCAGGCCTTCGTTAGACATATGCCTCGGGAAGCTCTAGTGACGTAAATGTCCATATATAGACAGTTCTCGCTGCAGATTCCTCCGCAACCATAAGACCTTTACAAGACCATTATATATGGACAGTGATGTCAGGAACTTCCCCAGGACTGGAAACCCTGGCCAGATGTGCTTCAGATGCTCTGACCAGGTACTCTGGCGTTCTAACGCTCCTGACATCACTGTCTATATATGGAGAGTGATGTCAGGGGTTTCTCCAGGGCTGGAATCCCTGGCCAGAGCATCTCCAACGATTGGATGGGGACTCAAGCATCGCAAAGCTCCTGGTGTAAAAGTTAAATCTTTTGTGACTTTGTATTGTAGACTAATAATATTTGAATACATCATGCAAGCAATATCAAGTATAAAATATAATTTTTTATGGCATTTCCGAGTATCAAAATATTTATTAACATTTGATATATGAAGTTTGAAATATGCAAAACACCCGGATAATTCCAAGATCTGCAGGTCTGTACTTGTAAATAAGCTCCTGCATTTTGAAAACTGAACATTATTTAAGAATAGAGAAGCTGCATATTTTAAAGAGATATATCTGTGAAGCGCATGAAAAAAGACTGGATGCGCTCAAATGTGATTAAGCTGTGTGATTTATCTTAACTGAAAAGACAAATTCCCAGCAGTGTGATGGCTTCTGGGCTAAATATATGTTTAGACTGAGTGTAGTATAAATTTCACAGAGGCTTAATAGAACCATTATACTGTGTTCATTATTTTTCATAAGCATTCCACATATAATGGAAGCAATACCCACAGTGGATATTTGTCAAATAATGCAGAAACCCTTGCATGCTATTTTATAAGTGAGGTCTATTATATAACAGTGTGACAAATGACTAGTGGGGCAATTAGATTGATTTGATATTGTGTATTATATCATCTGATGTATTTGGAATTGATTAAATTATTATCTATGTGTTTACTGTAGATAGAAAGGCAATCCTTTAGTTCTTATTTGTATTATGTATGAAGAAGATAAAATATATTAACTGTAAACTCTTATAATAATACTCTAGTATTGTCATTATTTTAGTGATGTCATAGAGCAAAGCAGTTGTAATGTCCACTGCTACCCGCCACCCTGCCTTACTTACCTGCTTCCAGCATCCACCTTCTTCTGGCTGACGCTGCTCCTCTTATATGACGTGCCTCACATGCCGCCGATGCTCTACCCCGGGTTTCTAGAGCGTGCCTAGTTATCCATGAATATTTAAGGTCCTCCTTTTCCTGTGCTCTTTGCCAGAACAATTTGGTTCTTCCTAGTGATCCTTGTGTTCCTAGTGTACCTCTGCCATATCTATTGGATTACCTGTGTTTGACCTCTGCCTGTACTTTTAACCATCCTTGCCTGCCGCCTGCCCTGATCTCTTGGTAAGCGACCTGTGACTAACCTTGCCGCCTACCCTGACCTTTTGCTATTCCTGATCCCACTTACTTGCACGTCACCTGTTACGTATGCCCTCACCAAGGAAGACTACTCTGGGGTAGCGACTTAGGGATTCCCCTGCAGTGAAGCCCAGACCCCTTCATAGGGGTTAAAGGTCCCCAGTTTAGCCCTATGTCAAATCCCTTGATGATAAAGTGGGTGCACACCTTCCTCTGCTGACCCCGTGACAGAATATTCCATGGGCCCCCATGACAATGGTATTATTTTATCATAGAACAAATATCATTGAATTCTTGTACCAGGAGGGTTTTCAGATTTTTTTGTTTGTCATTTTCAATATTGGGTAAAATATGTGGTTCAATTGTCATAGGGGATTCCAGACATATTTATCTTTTAACTATAAATTACCAACTATATTCACTTTGTATAGATATCCCATATGGGGGAAATTTAATAACATTTCAATGCCAGTTTTTTGGCATATTAATGTTGCAAACACCTCAACTATCGCAGAATTTGCATCTTTTGGTCCGTCCCTGACGTTCTTGCAATTTTAAAAAGAAGTGGGTGGCGCTCAACTGAAAACAGGCAGGGCCACTAATGGCCTGACTCATTTGCTATAATTTACTCTAGAAATTAGCATAGATACCAGCTCCGGGCTGGTGTAGATTTCCCTCGGTGGCGCCTCTTGATAAATGTGTTCATATTACCCCAGCTTGTTTTCCTATTAGGACTGGCATATGAAAAGCCTTTTTAAATTCCCCCTATATTCTTAATTTATGCTGTTTTCTTCTATAGCAGTTTACTAATATAGTCATTTTTGGCACTGCTCAAAATTGTAACTGTATCATAAATTTCTGAAAAAAAATGGTTAATGAACTTGTGTAATCCATTATTTCCTCTCTCATGTTAATGGTAACAAATAAGAGAGCTTTTCTGTACAAGTGGACTAAAACTAGATTGGGCTTCTCCAAAGATTTTATGGGGTTGGTCTATTTGGAAAATATACATTTTATAATACATTTATTTGGAAAATAAATTTTTTAGAATACATTTTATCCTGGGTGGTCTATATAAGTCAAGGAGTTAATGGTAATAGCCTTTGTGATTTAGAGTAGTGAAGGGTTAACATCAGCATGCCTAGTGTTCAAAAGTAGTGAATGGCTCTGGGGTGCACATACATGAAACAGAGCCCTATACCGGAAAGCAAAAAAAGGGCAAGTTTTACAGTGCTAAGTAATGTGTTGACGTATTCTGAGAGCCATACCGTTGTTGTTTTTTTAACTGTCTCAATGGAGCTGTATGAGGGCTTATTTTTTGCAGAATGAGTTGTAGTTTCAATTGGTTCCATTTTGGGGTACTTTTCAATTACTTTTTATTGCTTTTTTTGGAGACTCAAGAACATGATTCTGCCACTGGTTTTATGGTTTTGTGTGTATCCCATGTGGGCTAAGTAACATTTTATTTTTATAGTACAGCCGCTGGCATCTAGCGACTGCCACATTCAATTTTATCTGCATTCTCAGGATGCAGATACAATTGAATACTATAGGCTGCAGGCCACTTTAGGGCTGCAACCTATAAGGCGCTGGGAAGATTCCCTGTGCAGGCCGGCGTGATGACGTCACTGAAACAAGCTGGCCTACACAAGGGTCCCGTCTCAGCGTCCCGAGGCTGTGGAGCAGCTCCATCCATCACAGGAATGGGGCTAGGGAAGTAGAATTTTTTTGTGTTTGTGGGGCTGTGTGACACTATATACAGTGGGGGCTGTGTAGCTATATATACAGTGGGGGCTGTTTAACACTATGTACAAGGGGGCTGTGTGGCACTATATAAAGTGGGGGGCTGTGTAGCACTATGTACAATGGGGGCCCGTGTGGCTCTGTCTACAGGGGGGACTGTGTTGCACTATATACAGTGGGGGGGGCTGTGTGGCACTGTCTACAGGAGAGCTGTGTGGCTCTTTCTACAGGTGGGGCTGTGTGGCACTGTTCTACTGGGTGTGTGTGGCTCTATCTACAGGGGGGTGGGACATTTTCTACAGGGGGATGTGTGTGGCGCTATCGACAGGGGGTGTGTGTGGCACTAGATAAAAGGGGTGGTGTGTGGCACTATCTATGGGAGTGTGTGGGGCGCTACCTCCAGTAGAAAGGTGGCACTTTCTACAGGGGGTGTGTGTGGCCCTATCTACAGGGGATTCCAGTCCAGGAGTAGCCCCTGACATCCCTGCCCATATATGGACAGTGACATCAGGGGCTGCCTCTAGGAGAGGAATCCCCGGCCAAAGCATCAGCAACTCTCTGGCTGGGGATTCCGCTCCTGGAGGGGTGAATGGCAGAGCAGAAAGCGGATAGTTTCCTGCTCTGCCCGAGTATTCAATCGTAACTGCGTCCTGAGGACGCAGATGCAATTAAATATGGCAGTTGCTGGGACACGTCCGGGACATCAATTTGCTGGGACTGTCTCTGTAGAATCAGGACAGTCCCGGCAAATTCGAGACTGTTGGCAACTAAGCCTCAGGTAGGGTTGCACGATGCATCGAAATAATGATAGTATTTAGATGCCGTGCACCCTAAAACGGTTCAATACCGTCAATTCATGTATTATGATACTAAGCTGTGTGGCTGCACAACTTAGTATTGTTGCACATGAATGTATTTAGAGCGTGGCTGCGGCTGTATAATACAGCCATGGCCCCGCTACTGACAAGTGTGTGCGCGTGGTCAGCATTATATGATGATTAATGTTGGCAAAGTATCATTTTGGTATCGAGATTCGTAATATTACACGAAGAATCGGTATCGAAGTCCAAATTCTGGTATCGTGACAAACCTAGCCTCAGGTATAAGCTGTCTCCCCCTACCCAGGTATAATCTTCTCCCAGGTATCCTCTCTACTTCCTCTACCACTCCCAATGTATCCGGTGATGAGGAACCCCCAGGAAAGGCGACCAAGGACATCAACTGAGGTAACTGAGGTAACCCCCAGATAAGTGATTCCCATGTGGAACTCACCCCCTGAGAATTTTGAGATTCAGATACCTAAATTCATAGGCAGCTCAGGAACTTATTTTGAGACTGAAGGCCTTACAGAAATAGATTTTTTCAATGTTTTTTCAGTGAGGATTTTATAAATTTATTGGTGTCCCAGACCAATTTATATGCCCAGCAATTTATTGCCCAGAGCACCAAGTCATTATATGATAGACCCTTCAAGTGGACCCCTGTAGATGCAGTGTAGATGCTCAAATTTTGGGGCTGCATATGGGGCCAGTAAAGAAGCCACAGATCAGGCAATACTGGAGTAAAGATATTTTGTACAACCCCCCAATTTACCACATGGAAATGCCCCAGACAGTGCCCGCCCCGTGATGACCCCACATATGACTGCCTATTCAAAATTAGACCTGTCATTAAGCATTTTTGCACCAAATTTCAAGAAGCGTATATCCCCCAAAAGAACATTGCAATAAACGAGTCTCTTGTACATTTTATGGGGAGGCTAAAATTCTGCCAATACCTGCCCGGTAAGAGGGCGATTAATGGGATAAAAATGTACAAATTGTGTGAGAGTAGCTCTGGGTACATGAACAAGCCATGTGTAAGGACGCAGTTTGCGTCTGAAATGCGTAGGCACCGCCTATATCCTCAACTACCCCTTGTACCTTGGAATACTCCCTGCCGATTTTAAATTTAATTATGGAATAAAACTTGGAAGAAGTTTCCCTTTTAATCACCACATTTGTCTCAGCGCTGGATCCACTCTCTGTCTTCCTTCCATACACCTACAGGTTTCAGGTTTATGAAAGGAAGAACTCCAGGAATGAACCTCCAGAATGTCCCCCCATCCTCGGAGTTAGTGGGAAAATAGTGTGGGATTTAATGAAACCACTGCTGGACCTGGGTTCTACACCAGCATCCCACAGCTTGGCCAACGTTTCAGAAGGGGTGAGAGCAGGGCACTATGCTGCGAGAACATGTTGCTCATCAAGTATAAGCACAAGTATCGTATAGGACAAGTATAAGGCCAAGAGGGATGTCCTTCTCTTGACCACAATACATGTATACGGCAGCACCCCTATCCCTGTATGAGGTAGCACTACAATGTACCCCAAACCAGATTGCATCATGGGCTATAATGGAAGGGGTTGATCTCTCAGATCAAATGCTGAAGCCGTATAGTTCCATTTGAAAAACAATGGTGTGGTAAAAAAAAGGTGGCCGTGCACGTGGTGCAGATGGCATAATGCTTATGTGCTATTCCAATGTGCAGGCTGGACATGGTCATTCCTTAATTTTCAAGAGATGATTATCAAGGCTCTTGTGTTTGCAAACCAGGAAGGGGAGGGCCTAAGCACGTCTACTGAAATCGAGGGTGCCCGTATTGTACCAGGGCAACACTTTCCCGGCATCGTTCCCCAAACTGCAAAGAAGGGAAGATCCAAAAAAAAGGTGCATAGTGTGTAGCAAAAGGGGGATGAGAAAGGGCACCACTTATCAATGGGACACCTGCCCCAAAAACCTGGCCTGTGCATAAAGGATTGCTTCAAGGCTTACCACACAACTATGAGTTATTAATTTTATTATTTATGTACCCTTTTCTTATACTTTGCTTTTCACAACTTACACATTCCCCCACATTATAAATTGAAATACCTGTAAATACAGCCTAATGCAAGTAAATTCAGTAAGGAAAACCTGCGAAAAAAATTTGCTAAAAATGTTCTTTTATTGGAAAAATAGTTAGATTTTCATTTTCACAACGTACTTCCAAAAACTTCTGCAAAAAATGCTCACTTTACACCTCTAGATAATTTCCTTGAGGGGTGTAGTTTTCAAAATGGGGTTAGTTGTGAGGAGTTTCCACTGTTTTGTCCCCTTAGGGGCTTTGCAAATCCGGCATGGCCTCCCAAAAATTTTTCCAGCTAAATCTGAGCTCCAAAAGTCAAATGGCGCTCCTTCCATTCTGTGCCCTGTCGTGTGTGCAAACAGCCATTTATGACCACGTATCGGGTATTGTTGTACTCGGGAAAAACTGCTCTACAAATTTTGGGGTGCTTTTTCTCATTTAGTTCTTGTGGAAATGAAAAAAAATTAGCTAAACTTCCATTTTATTGAAAAATAATTTAGATTTTAATTTTCATGGCCTATTTCCAATAATTTCTGCAAAAAAAACTGTGAGGTCAAAATGCTAACTATACTCTTAGTTAATTTCCTTGAGGGTTGTAGTTTACAGAATGGCATCACTTGTGGGGGTTCCCACTATTTTGTCCCCTCAAATATGACATCGCCTCCCCAAACTATTCCAGCTAAATTTCAGCTCCAAAAGTCAAATGGCGCTCCTGCCCTTCTGAGCCCAGCTGTGTGTCCAACAGCCGTTTATGACCACATGTGGGGTATTGTACTTGGGAGAAACTGCTCTAAAGATGTTGGGGTGCTTTTTATCATTTAGTTCTTGTGGAAATGAAAAAAAATAGCTAAACATACATTTTGTCAAAAAACCTGTTGGTTGAAAATGCTAACTATCCCCCTAGATCACTCCTTGAGGGGTGTAGTTCCCTAAATGGGGTAATGTTTGTGGTGTTTCCACTGTTTTGGTCCTTCAGGGGAATGCAAAAGGAACATGGCCTCCACAAACCATTCCAGCTAAATATGAGCTTGAAAAGCCAAATGGAGTCTTGTCGTGTGTTTAAACAGTGGTTTATGACTACATATGTGGTATTGCTGTACTGAACAGAAATTGCTTTACAAATGTTTTGGTGCTTTCTCTCTTTTAGACCTTGTAAAAAATGAAAATGTGTATGTTTTATTGGAAAAAAAGGGTGATTTTAATTTTTACGGCCTAATTCCACAGAATTCAGCAAAAATCCTGTTGGGTCAATATACTCACTATACCCCTCTATAATTTCCTTGAGGGGTGTAGTTTGCCAAATGGTATCTCTTTGGGGGTTTTGGCACCACAAAACCTCTTCAAACCTAACATGGTACCTAAAATATATTCTAATAAAAAAAGGTGCTTCCTTGCTTCTGAGGCCTGTGCTTCAGTCCATTACCACACTAGGGTTACATGTGGCATATTTCTAAAAACTGCAGATTCTGGGCAATAAATATTGATTTGAATTTTCTGGTAAAACCTTCAGTGTTACAGAGAAAAATGGATTAAAATAGTTTTTTTGCAAAAAAATTTAATTTGTAAATTTCGCTTCCACTTTGCTGTAATTCCTGTGAAGCACCTAAAGGGTTAAAAAAAACTTTCCAAATGCTTTCTTGAATATTTTGAGGAATGCAATTTTTAAAATTGGATTATTTATGTGGGGTTTCTAAAATATAGGGCCCTCAAGACCACTTCAAAAATTGCTGCTAAAGAAATTACTGCTAAAGTTCTAAGCCTTGTAACGTCCTAGAAAAATAAAAGAATGTTCATAAAGTTATGCCAACATAACGTAGACATATGGTTAATGTTAACTAGTATGTATTTTGTGTGGTGTTACTACCTGTCTTACAAGCAGATACATTTAATTTAGAAAAATGCACATTTTTGCACATTTTCCCAAATTTTTTTGTTTTTTTACAAACAAACACTGAATGTATTGACCAAATTTTAGCACTAACTTAAAGTACAATATGTCACGAGAAAACAATCTCATAATCGCTTTAATAAATAAAAGCATTCCAAAGTTATTACCACATAAAGTGACACATGTCAGATTTGAAAAAAAATTGCCTGGTCCATTAGGCGAAAACAGGTTGTGTCCCTAAGGGGTTAATGATCATCCAATCTCCTAATTGCTTCTATAATACATTGAAACACTTCTGCACTTTTATCCTGCATGGCATCATGGCTTCAGTTATAAAGAGAAGTCTTGATGCCAGTTTGAGAATAGCCCAAAGCTTAATATTCAGTTGTAATATTGAAGCCAATAAGGGTGATTTAGCCCGAAACTGCAGCTTGTAAGAGATCATAATGATATGGTAAAATGTGGAAGTTAAAAAGGAATCCTAAATATGTATTTAAAGTGTCTAATGATCAAGAGCAATCAACTAAAATGTAATTATAAATTTATGATTAGTATTAGCTCTTTAGTAGAAATATTTACTTTACATATTAATTCAGTACTTTAAAGTCATAATAGTTTTATAGAAGGCTAGGGGCATGGAATGGCTGCAACTGAGAAGTGATATATCCCAAAGTGAAATGAAATGGCAGGGAAATACAAGGACAGAATTGTTGAGAAAAGATGAAGAGACACAGGGAAAGGAGGTAAAAAGGCAGGGAGAAGTGAGGAGACGAAATGGGAACAGGTCTCCTAGAAAGCACCTATTACAGTTTTCGCTAAAAATGGTGAGGAGGTTAGAAGGGATACCCAGAGGGGAACTGTATGTCAACTATGGAAAATATATTCGTTATTTTTTTATCGGTTGTACTATATAGCCAATGTTAGTAAAAGGTGGTGTATCACTTTAACGTTACATAAAATTAGTGTCTTAGAAAATATAAAAATAATAACTGTTGAGCTACTAGTAACTAAGTGCTGTGTCAAGTATAGACTGTGTTCAAGATTCCTTCCTAAAAAGTATCTGAAATTATCCTTAATGTCAAGAACACCTGGGAAGTATGCCACTCCCTATTTGTGCAGAAGATAAATAAATACCTACTTATGACTTGGCTTTTCGATGTCCAAGATTATATTTAGGCAGGTTATTTTTATCTCTAGGGATAGATGCTTGCAGCAATTATATTATATTTCAATACATGGGTTTAGAGAGACACAAATAGAACTTTCCTGTGACGTCCTACAATGCTCAGTTCTAGTTTATATTCAACTACTCCATACTAAGAAAATGAGAGATCCCTTGATGCATTACATGTGTATATATATATATATATATATATATATATATATATATAGTACAGATATATAGATATCTTTAGATAAATATATATCTATATATATATATATATATATATATATATATATATATATATATATATATGTATATATATATATATATATATATCTTACATAGTTACACAGTTAGTACGGTTGAAAAAAGACACATGTTCATCAAGTTCAACCAAGGGATGGGAAAAGGGAAGGGATGAAACAAATTTTTACACATTGACATAGGAACTGATATTTTTTAGTTTAAGGAAATGATCTAAGCCAGGGGTCTCAAGCACGTGACCCGTGGGCCGCATGCGGCCCCTGGGGCTGTCATCTGCGGCCCGCAGGACACAGAGCAGCTAGTACATGCTCTACTCCGAGACTCTGGAATTCCCTGACATCGCTGTCCACATATGAACAGCGATGTCTGGGGCTTCCCCAGAGCCAGAGTCCTGTGCAGAATGCTAGTATAGGCTCTTTTCCAGGACTCTGTGGAATTCCCTAACATCGGTGTCCATATATGGACAGTTTTTTCAGGGTATTCCCCAGAGTGAAGTCCTGGGCAGAGCTCTAGCATGTTTGGATACACGATGTCTGGGGGCTTCCCCAGAGCCGGAGTCCCGTACAGAGCGCTAGTATCGGCTCTACTCCGAGACTCTGGAATTCCCTGACATCGCTGTCCACATATGAACAGCAATGTCTGGGGCTTCCACAGAGCCAGAGTCCTGTGCAGAATGCTAGTATAGGCTCTTCTCCAGGACTCTGTGGAATTCCCTGACATCGGTGTCCATATATGGACAGTTTTGTCAGGGTATTCCCCAGAGCGAAGTCCCGGGCAGAGCTCTAGCATGTTTGGATACACGATGTCTGGGGGCTTCCCCAGAGCCGGAGTCCCGTACAGAGCGCTAGTATCGGCTCTGCTCCGGGACTCTGTGGAATTCCCTGACATCGGTGTCCATGTTTGGTCACACGATGTCTGGGGCTTCTCCAGAGCTGGAGTCCCGGGCAGAGCGCTAGTATATTCTCTGCTCTGGGACTCTGGGGAAGCCTCTGACATCGCTGTCCATACATCGACAATGATGTCAGGGGCTTCCCCAGAGCATGAGTCCGAGTGATGTCAGGAGCACAGCTGGAGTCCCATAAAGAGCCTACTAGCGCTCTGCCCGGGACTCCAGCTCTGGGGTTGCCCCTGACATCTCTGTCCATATATGGACAGTAATGTCAGGAGCAGAGCTGGAATCCCAGGCAGAGTGTTAGAAGCGGCTCTGCTCCGGGACTACAGCTTTAGGCAAGCCGTGACATAACTGGCAGCATCTGTGAAGGGCACTGCGGCAGCATCTGCGGAGGGCACTGTGGCAGCATCTGCAGAGGGCACTGTGGCAGCATCTGCGGAGGACACTGTGGCAGCATTTGCGGAGGGCACTGTGGCAGCATCTACGGAGGGCACTGGGGCAGCATCTACAGAGGGCACTGTGGCAGCATCTACAGAGGGCACTGTAGCAGCATCTACAGAGGGAACTGTGGCAGCATCTACAGAGGACACTGGCAGCATCTACAGAAGACACTGTGGCAGCATCTACAGAGGGCACTGTGGCAGTATGTAGAGAGGACACTGTGGCATTATCTAGGGGTGTGTTGCATTATCTACAGAGGACACTGTGTCAGCATCTACAGAGGGCACTGTGGCAGTATCTACAGATGGCACTGTGGCAGCATCTACAGAGGGAACTGTGGCAGCATCTACAGAGGACACTGTGGCAGCATCTACAGAGGACACTGTGGCAGCATCTACAGAGGGCACTGTGGCATTATCTACAGAGGGCACTGTGGCATTATCTAGGGGTGTGTTGCATTATCTACAGAGAGCACTGTGTCATTATCTACAGAGGGCACTGTGGCAGCATCTACAGAGGACTCTGTGGCAGCATCTACAGAGGGCACTGTGGCAGAATCCCCAGAGGGCACTGCGGCAGCATCCACAGAGGGCACTGTGGCAGCATCCACAGAGGGCACTGCGGCAGCATCCACAGAGGGCACAGCGACAGCAACCACAGAGGGCACTGCGGCAGCATCCACCGAGGGCACTGTGGCACTAAAAAGGGGCTGCCCAATCTTGACATGTGTGTCTGCCAAGCGCTGCCAACTGAGCCGCCGGACTGCATTTAGTGACACTTAAACTGGAAAACTGTATTGTTGAAATAAGCATGTGGAGAAATATCTCAAATTTTAAATCTAGTGGTATTATTATAAGTAATGTAGTATTATTATTGTAGTAATATAGTGTTATAGTAGATCAAATAACTAATTGATTAACAATAATTATATATTGTATCAAATTTGAAAGTAATGCGGCCCGTCAACTTCCCATTTTTTCTATATGTGGCCCATTTACCCAGCCGAGTTTGAGACCCCTGATCTAAGCCTTTTTTAAAGCCGTCTACTGTAGCTACTGTGACCAGCACCTGCGGTAGTTTATTATATAGATTCACGGTTCTCACAGTAAAGAAGGCTTGTCGCCTCTGCAGTTTGAACCTTTTTTTCTTCAGACTGAGGGAATACCCCCTTGTCTTTTGAGGGGGTTTACATGGAACAGGATTTCACCATATTTTTTGTATGAGCCATTCATATATTTATACAACTTAATCATGTCCCCTCTTAGTCGTCTTTTTTCGAGGCTAAATAAGTTTAATTATTTTAATCTTTCCTCATAACTTAGATTCTCCATGCCCCTTATTCGCTTCGTTGCTCTTCTTTGTATTTTTTCCAATTCCAGGGCATCCTTTCTATGAATTGGAGCCCAGAACTGTACTGCATATTCTAGATGAGGCCGCACTAATGCTTTGTAAAGTGGTAATATTATATCCCCGTCCCGCGGGTCCATGCCTCTTTTAATACACGACAATTTCTTGCTGGCCTTAGAAGCAGCTGATTGACATCACATGCTGTTATTTCGTTTATGATTTACAAGAACACCCAGATCCTTCTCAACAAGTGACTCCCCAAGTATAGCTCCCCTAAGGACATATGATGCATGTAGATTGTTGGTACCCAGATGCATAACTTTACATTTATCTACATCATTTATCTACAACCTCATTTGCCAAGTGGATGACAAAACACTTAGTGTGTCCAAATCAGCTTGCAATTTACGAATATCTTCCATAGACTGAACTATGCTACATAGCTTGGTGTCATCTGCAAAAATAGAAATAGCGCTATTTATCCCATCCTCTATATCATTAATAAATAAGTTAAATAATAGTGGTCCCAGCACGGAACCCTGGGGTACACAATTTATAACCAGGGACCATTCAGAGTAGGAATAATTTACCATAACTCTCTGGATATAGTCCTTCAGACAATTCTCAATCCAATTACAAACTATACTTTCTAAAGCTATAGTCCTTAACTTACTCTTTAGACATCTATGAGGGACAGTGTCAAATGCCTTTGCAATGTCCAAAAACACTATAACCACAACAGCCCCTCTATCTAGGCTTCTACTCAACTCTTCATAAAAACAAATCAGTTAGTTTCACAACTTCTGTCCTTAGTAAATCCATGCTGGCTGTCACTTATAATACAATTCTTTGTCACATACGCCTGCATATAGTCCCTCAATAGCCCCTCAAACATTTTTCCCATGATTGATGTTAAGCTAACTGGTCTATAGTTACCCAGGAAATTACCCTAGAGCCCTTTTTGAAAGTAGGCACCACATTTTCCCTGTGCCAGTCCCTTGGCACTACACCAGTCGCTAGAGAATCTATAAAAATTTTGAAGAGGGGGACAGAAATAACTAAACTAAGCTCTTTAAGAACTCTAGGGTGTAACCATTTGGTCCCAGGGCCTTGTGCACATTTATTTTATTTGCTTTTAACTTGGACCATATCTACATTCATCTAATTCAGTATATTAATTGATGTATTAACAGCACTGACATCGGGTACATCAGCTGCTCTTTCTTCTGTTGTATATACAGAGCTAAAAAACTCTTTTAGTAACTCTGCGTTCTTTTGATCCGCTGTGACCAACACCCCGTTACCACTATTTAGACATGTTCAGACCTTGGCTTTTTTGCATTTATATACTTGAATCATTTTTGGGGATTTATTTTACTATCCTTGGCCACCTGTCTTTGATTTTGTATTTTTGATTATTTTATTCCTATTAAGCTCTTTATAATATACAAAGGCTGCAATTGTATCCTCAGATTTGTATTTTTCAAATGCCCTTTTTTTGTCAAATATTGCCCTTTTTACAGAAGGTGTAAGCCATGTGGGGCTTAATTTTAGTCGTTTGTACTTGTTACCTATAGGAATACATTTTGCACTATAATTACCCAAAATAGATTTTAAGATCTCCCATTTATCATTTGTACCATTATTTGACATTAGTTGTTCCCAGTATATGTCCTGAATTGCAGCCCTCATCCTGGGGAAATTGGCCTTCTTAAAATTAAGTGTTTTTGCCCTCCCAGCCTGTGTTTGTTTTTTTACAGTATAGGTAAAATATAACTATATTGTGATCACTGTTACTGAGGTTTTCACGAACATTGACATTCCCAACAAGCTCTGCATTATTAGAAATATCCAGATCCAAGAGAGCTTCACCTCTAGTCGGATCTTCCACAAACTGGCCCATAAAATTTTCCTGCAACAGGTTGAGGAAATTTCTCCCCATCGCAGTTGAAGCCGAACCATACACCAATTAATATCCCGGTAATTTAAATCTCCCTTTATCACTACAGTACTAGCATGTGCTGCCATCTGTTTTTATAGCTGACCTTCCATTTCTTCAGTTATATTGGGGGGTCTATAGATTACACCAAAAGTAATTTTTTTCAGTGTTCACCTCCCTTTTGTAATTCCACCCGCAAAGGTTTCAACCTCCTCAGACTCTTCACCCACTATTGTCTCTTTCACACTCATATTCATATCACTTCTCACATGCAGACATACACCACCGCCTTTCCTATTTGCCCTGTCTTTCCGAAACAGTGTAAAACCCTGTAGATTTACAGCCCTGTCATGTGAAGAGTCCGTCCATGTTTCAGCAACACCAACTATATCAATCTGTTCCTCCAGTACCAAGGCCTCAAATTCTCCCATTTTTCTTGCTAGACTTCTGGCATTTGTGAACATACACTTTAACTTGCATATCAAATTTCCACGTTCAGTATCAGAAATGTAATTATTTGACATTATTTGTTAATTTTTATTTTCATTGCTGTTTTGTAACAAAAGGATCTACTTATCCTGTTGTCTAGTCCTCTGCCCACAGTCTGTTTCTCCCCCCAACAATATAGTCTGACCCCTCTCTAACCTAACTACCCCTTTACTTTCTACATTGACCTCCCTCCTCAGCCCTAGTTTAAATACGCCACCACCCCAGCTAGAATTCTCCCCCCCAGCACAGTGGACTCCCTTCCATTTAGGTGCAAATCATCTGCAGAATACAGTTTGTACCCCAATGAAAAATCAGCCCAGTGCTCTAGGAATCCAAAGCCTTTTCTTCTATACCAAGACTTAAAACATGCATTTAACTCCCTGAGCTCCCGCTGTCTTTCCTGTGATGCGCATGGCACAGGCAGTGTTCCTGAGAATACAACCTTAAAGGTCCTTCCCTTCAGCTTGTAGCCTAGTTCTTTAAAATTATTCTTAAGGCTCCTCCACCTACCATGTATTCTGTCGTTGGTACCCACATGGACCACGACAGCTGGACCATCACCAGCCCCCCTTAGTAATTTATCCACCCGTTCCACCACATGCCGAACCCTGGCACCAGGGAGACAGTAAACCTTTTGGTTGAGGCAGGCTTGGCGACAAATTATTCTTATTATTATTATCTTTCTTCATGATTATAGAATCCCCTACAACTACCAGTTGTCTAGCCTTACATGCATTACCATCCTGCCGACTACTAGCTGGGCTGTTCTTTCGGCTGTTAGGGAGATCAATATCCTTTAGGGCTGCCATTTCTGAGACTGACATCCTCACATCATCACGCAACTTGCCAATTTTGTTTGGAATAACAGAAACTGGATTAGCCTCCCTTTTCTTGGACCCCTCTCTACTGCCCCTAACTACATTAACCCAGCTACTTCCCTGGTTCTGCTGACCCATGTCTTCACCCTCCAGGTCTACCCCACTAACTGCTTGCTCAGTGATAGATATATACATATATATATATATATATATATATATATATATATATATATATATATATTTATTTATTATATAAAAATGTTGTTACTTAAAGGTTACGTGAACTTTTTAAACCAATGTTTCTTACTTTGCAAATAGTCTTGATTTCTTACCATCTCTGTCTACAACTCCTTTAACGACCTAAGTTTCTCCATGGATACAGACTATAAACAAACCTTATCTAGTCTGATCCTGCAATCATACTGCCTTTCATTAGGAGCATCTGTCGCAAATCCATCAGGAATTACCAGAAACAGCAGTGCTATTGTTTCCGGCAAAATTATGGACACCCTGACGGAAAGCTGATAGAACCCATTGAAGTCAATGGGTTCCGTCGGCCGGTGGCGGTATCCGTTGAGCAATGGAATTGTTGCTTATGGTGATCCCTTGTTCTACTCCTCTGATGGAGCAGTACAGCAGAATACCCCAAAGCAGATGTGAACAGCCCCTAATTTTTGCAAAGCTACTGGCCAGTAAGTTGTTAATATCATGTGAAATGGCTGTTAAAGAGATATGAATGCACAACATTCCTTTTTCAGAATTGTTCTATACTTTGAAATAGGAAGGATATTTTGTAATAAACAATTCATTTTAGTATTATTATAACAGGTTTCCAGTCTGAGTACTTGTTAATTTTTTAATGGTTGTTTGGTGTATTTTTTTCATTATCATGAAATCCGTACCTGGATTATTCTATGCACATTGACTGGATATGTGATATAATCACCATAATGTGTTTTTCTGAGCTACTGTAAGTTTGTTAATAAGAAGTTGGCGACAGATGGAACAACTGCTGGATCAGACTACACAGGGTTTGTTTTTAGTCTGTATCCATGGAGATGCATTGGTTTACAGGTGCTGTAGACACCAAAATTTAGGATATTTTTAATCAAGACTATTTGCAAAAGTTTAATTTTTTAGATAAATTGAAGCAGTAAAACAAATTGGTTGCAAAAGTTCCCATACCTTTTTATAATTATTTTCATTTAATAATCAGGCTATATGGCCCTAACAGGGCAACCCCTGTAAATGATAAAATTCTGTATGCATGCAGCCTGTTATGAAAATGCAAGTTTGAGTGATTTTCCAAAGGCTGCTGGAGTTTGCCAGGAGAGAGCGTGTACATAAAACTGCAACCTCTAAGGCTACTCTAAGGTGTTCGTCAGAGCTGACCGCAAGGTGGGATGGTCTTTGCTGTTTAGAACCCAGATTGTCTTAGCACAGTACTGTGTAGGATTAGATGTGCAATGCAGGCAAACCTGAGCTGGAAACCAGAGTGTTAACTGAAAGTCCAAAACTAGAGCAAGGGGTAATAAGGTAAAGCAAAGGTCAGAATCAGCCAGGAGCAGATAATCAGAATCTGTAAGCAGAGGGTTAACGAGAGAAAAGCAAAGGTCAGTATTCACGAGGTTCAGAAGTCAGAAGTGCAGGAAATGTCAGGAGCTTGATCAGAACACCAGAAGATAGGAGAATCACAAGCAAGGGAGAGGTGGTAGAAGGTGGGATTAAATCCTAATCCTCACCTGACAGGCAGAAGGACAGACAAAAGAGACAGGCTGAAGGTAAAACAGACACACCCAGAAGCCAGAACTGTAGTTATGGTAATTTTAAGGGAATAGGCGTTTCCTAACACAGCCACTAGCAATAAGGGGAGTTTAGCTGTTGCATACAGATTTATTATTGAGTTCAATAGGAGCTAAATTCTACAGTATATAGCCATATATATATATATATATATATATATATATATATATATACATTACCGTTAAAAAGTTTGGGGTCACCCAGACAATTTAGTGTTTTCCATGAAAACTCACACTTATATTTATCAAATGAGTTGCAAAATGACTAGAAAATATAGTCAAGACATTGACAAGGTTAGAAATAATGATTTTTATTTGAAATAATAATTTTCTCCTTCAAACTTTGCTTTTGTCAAAGAATGCTCCATTTGCATCAATTACAGCATTGCAGACCTTTGGCATTCTAGCTTTTAATTTGCTGAGGTAATCGGGAGAAATTTCACCCCATGCTTCCAGAAGGCCCTCCCACAAGTTGGATTGGCTTGATGGGCACTTCTTGCATACCATACGGTCAAGCTGCTCCCACAACAGCTCTATGGGGTTGAGATCTAGTGACTGCACTGGCCACTCCATTACAGATAGAATACCAGCTGCGTGCCTCTTCCCTAAATAGTTCTTGCATAATTTTTAGGTGTGCTTTGGGTCATTTTTCTGTTGTAGGATGAAATTGGCTCCAATCAAGCGCTGTCCACAGGGTATGGCATGGCGTTGCAAAATGGAGTGATAGCCTTCCTTATTCAAAATCCCTTTTACCTTGTACAAATCTCCCACTTTACCAGCACCAAAGCAACCCCAGACCATCACATTACCTCCACCATGCTTGACAGATGGCGTCAGGCACTCTTCCAGCATCTTTTCAGTTGTTCTGCATCTCACAAATGTTCTTCTGTGTGATCCAAACACCTCAAACTTCGATTCGTCTGTCCATAACACTTTTTTCCAATCTTCCTCTGTCCAATGTCTGTGAGCTTTTGCCCATATTAATCTTTTCCTTTTATTAGCCATGCTCAGATATGGCTTTTTCTTTGCAACTCTGCCCTGAAGGCCAGCATCCCGGAGTCGCCTCTTCACTGTAGACGTTGACACTGGCGTTTTGCGGGTACTATTTAATGAAGCTGCCAGTTGAGGACCTGTGAGGCGTCTATTTCTCAAACTAGAGACTCTAATGTACTTGTCTTGTTGCTCAGTTGTGCAGTGGGGCCTCCCACTTCTCTTTCTACTCTGGTTAGAGCCTGTTTGTGCTGTCCTCTGAAGGGAGTAGTACACACCGTTGTAGGAAATGTTCAGTTTCTTGGCAATTTCTCGCATGGAATAGCCTTCATTTCTAAGAACAAGAATGGATTGTCGAGTTTCGCATGAAAGCTCTCTTTTTCTAGCCATTTTGAGAGTTTAATCGAACCCATAAATGTAATGCTCGAGATTCCCAACTAGCTCAAAGGAAGGTCAGTTTTATAGCTCGTCTAAACAGCAAAACTGTTTACAGCGGTGCTAACATAATTGCACAAGGGTTTTCAAGTGTTTTCTAATCATCCATTAGCCTTCTAACACAGTTAGCAAACACAATGTACCATTAGAACACTGGAGTGATGGTTGCTGGAAATGGGCCTCTATACACCTATGTAGATATTGCATTAAAAAGCAGACTTTTGCAGCTAGAATAGTCATTTAGCACATTAACAATGTATAGAGTGTATTTCTGATTAATTTAATGTTATCTTAATTTAAAAAACTGTGCTTTTCTTTCAAAAATAAGGAAATTTCTAAGTGACCTAAACTTTTGAACGGTAGTGTATATATGTATATATATATATATATATATATATATATATATACATACGTATATATGTATATATATATATATATATATATATATATATATATATAATTTGACTATTTGACACTTAAGAGAAAGAAGAGATTTAAAAAAAAATAAAACCCACCAAAAAAATTGAAAATTGCTCTAAAGATATATTATGAAATTAATTGGTGCAAAGGTTTGGACATTTTTAGATCTTAAGAAATAGAAAATAAAACAATTTCTGTGTTAAAAATAAACACAAATATGCATGTAAATATCCATAGAATGTATTTTCCATGACACAGATTTTAAAAAAAAAATAGTTATTTTTATTTTTCTTAACATCTAAATGCCTAAGGGGAAGAAAGCATTTGTTTTAAAACTAGAATGTTGATACAAGGACAATAAGTAGAGGAAACCTATTATATACTATCAAACAGCCTGTCTTATGGGAACAATTATAGCAAAATGGCAATTTTTTCACAGTCCTATGAATTTTAATTTACCCTCTGGAACCACATTTCCTTCCATAAAACTACACATCCGTATTTCATTTTTGTTGAAACCACCAGAGATGGAGAGAGATATGCTTACATATGCACACCTTATAAATGTCCTTTAAAACTTGTCAGTCTTTTGCCAGATTTTCATCGTGTCATAAATTTCCAAGTTGACTTTTACTCTCACTGCTCTTTCATTTTTTTTACATGGAAAATGTCCTATTATATTAGTTTAGTTATCTACGCAATTTGAGTGACGGAAAGATGACTCAAGTTAACGTGTTCAGTATTTCCCATTAAATGGATTTCATATTTTTTGGTCTCGACCCATTGCAATTAAAATTGAGGAAATCTTATTCGAAAAGTTATTTATTATATCATAGTCTAATTTCACGCATTAATATAGTTACCAGTATGCAGGTTCAAATATTTCTTTATGCTAAAATATAGCTTTGTTAGAATTAGGCTATGTTGACACGCACAAGTAAAGACGGCTAAAAATTACGGAGCTATTTTCTAGGGAAAACAGCCTCTGATTTTCAACTGTTTTTGAAGCAGATAAAGTTTTTTGAGGCTTTTTTTTTTCGACGTTTCTTGAGCTGCTTTTCAATTTGACCCAAAGAAAAACAGCTCCAAAAACAGCTTAAGAAGTGACATTCTCCGTCTTTCTACGCTGCGTTTTTTTTTACGGGACGTTTTTTGAAACAGTGGCATAAAAAAACGCCCCGTCTGAACTAAAAGCAGTTTTTCCCATTGATTAAAATGGGAAGATGCTTGTCGGCGTTTCAGTAGCGTTTTTCAAGGCATATTTCGAGGTGTTTACGCCCCAAAATATGACTGAGAACACTGTGTGTGAACATACCCTAAAATCTCCACCAGCAAGTCATAGTAGAATTATACATAGAAATATAGCAATTCTTTTGAATACACTATGTGAAGGAGAGCTCCTCTTTTGGAGCTATGAAAGTCATTTAAGAATGTATTGATAATGTTTTATAATTTGTATTATAATGTTCTCCAGCTTTGTGTAATCACTGCTAGAAAGTAACTCAGGGTCAACATTGTGTTTCGCATTACTTTCTTATGACAACTTTTCTATTTTTCTTCCCTGTTGGTTCATGATTTCATTTTAGTTCAATCTCACATTATTATTCATCAACAAGGGAAGCTGTATACATTCAAATAAATGGGTGAATATGTAGTACGTGGTTGCACTAAGTCCACTAACACAGGAGTCATTGTAACTTATAAAGGAGGGACCTAAGCAAGGGATGACCCTATATGCCATAACAGGGCAACTGTACAATTATGGTCGCACCATCAAATTTTACATGATATTTAGATACTGTGCGGGGCAAATAGTTCAGTATCATGAACTTATGTGTTCAATACTAAGCTGTGCAGGCATACAGCTTAGTATTGTAATACATGAATTTAGTCACTAGTACTACAGAGAACATAGCGTGCACTGCGCAGCATCCGCAATATTCTCTGTCTTTAGTGCATGCCCCAATCCATCGCGCCGCCTTCCATGACTCACATTAACTGTTTGACGACGCTTGACATCTCTGCTCGCAGGACTTTTCCGCATCATGACGAGCATACACATCATGCTGATCGCATGGACACAGCAAGTGTGCCCATGCAATCAGGAGCAAGTCGATGGCAGTAATATACAGTCTGTTAGTCACAGCCTGTTTTAATGGTGGAGATCAGAGAAACCTCTGATCTCCACAGTTAAGGGGGACAGGGAATCCAGTGATGCAATCGAGGGAAATACTTTATACAAACATACAGCCCAGGGTGCATCAAAGTACCCCAGGGCTGTCTGACTATATTTCCTATTGTAAGGGCATACTTAGTTATGCAGTAACAACTGCCTGCGTATTATCAGTATATATAGTGTACTGGCATATAGATATAGGTCAGTACATTAAAGTTATAAAATCAGAATTAAAAATCCCCCTATGGGATTTAAAAAAAGTAACATAAATAAAAAAAGGAATGTGAAATAAAAAAAATCTGTAAAACAAAATACACACAAATGCACATTTTTTACAATAAATAAACTTTGTTATATATAAGTCCCAAGACATAAAATAATATACACGTATTTAATATTGTCACGGTCGTAAACAACCTTAACAACGAATATATACCATCATTTATGATGATCGATGTGTGCTGCAAAGAAAAATGTAAAACTGCAGCGGAACTAGTTTTTTTCTGCTTTTTTGCCAATATAAAAATTTATATAAATGAATATATATAATGTAAATGAACAAAAAAAATAAAAAAGTTATGAGCGGGATGCAAAGAGGAAAAAATGAAAATATTTTTTCTGTCAAAATTGTCCGTGTCTTTAAGTGGTTAACCAAAATGTTGCCATTATGTGAGGGAAATGATGGGGTCACTTATTATTAATGTGAGGCATGTGGTGTTTTGAATTTAGTACCTCCATGTTCCTCACATTAATAGTAATTAACCCCATCATGTACCTCACACATTAAGCCAATGTTGCCCATTATGACTGTGAGGTACTTGATGGGATCACTTACTAAATTGATTATAGTAAGTGATCATATCAAGTACCTCATAGTCATATTGAGCAACATTGGCTTAATGTGTGAGGTACATGATGGGGTTAATTACTATTAATGTGAGGAACATGGAGGTACTAAATTCAAAACACCACATGCCTGACCCCTAAATATCGTTATCGAAGTCCAAATTATGGTATCGTGAGAACCTTACATATAATGCACATAGAGGCTTTTTCCACTGCAGCCATAAAACATGTGGCACTGCCGCATAGTAAAAGACTTCCTGTGCAATGTACGGCTGTCCCATACGTTGCACTTTCTGTAAGGTGCATGTCCTTGACTCAAATTTGGTTCAGTGGACACCATAGGGAGGTACGGAGGTTATTTTTTATTTATTTTTTCAAACATTGCATTGAAAAGCCCTCTTATTCTTCAAGAATAAGAAGGCTAAATAAAAAAAAACAAAATGTCCCGGAGAACCCATTTAATTACCTATTTGGACAAAAATATAATGTATAAAGGGATATAATGCAGTGTAGTCCAGTTAATAAGTAACAACAAAATAAAGATATGACTGATGTGAGTGGAAGTTTCTTTCCTCTATATTTTGTACTGTTCACTCAAGAAGATAGCATGTAAACAGGATAGCTAGTTATGTAAGTTTCACTACTTAGTAGAGGAAGATCGTAAGCTGGCAGTGGTCAAACATTTTCAGTGTTCAATCTACTTTTTGTGGAAACGGTGATCTACCAGGAGACCAGGGATAATCACGTAGTGTGTCAATGGCACTGTTGCAACTTTTTAGCTTGCCCCTTTTTTAAATGCCCTATTGCCTCCCTAATAGTGAGAGCAGCCACGTTTAAACACTTATTGCACTTGCTCCACAGCCATGCCGGTTTGATACATTAACATGCTTTGCCTCCTCTCTTCTCTGCACTGTGCTAGAGTGTCTATAAGCGGTTAGGAAGTGTGTGAGACGCTCACCAGCTACTAGCATGGCTTAAGACGCACAGGTGACAGACACACTGAAATATGAACCTTTGAGTAGGCAGCTTTCAGACTTCTGTGTAGAAAAAAAATGTGAAGGCTAGGGGTCTGCCAATCTCAAGAACAGAGGTCTGCGGTTTATAAAAATGAAAAGTGACTAGACAAGTACAGTCACTTCTCAGCCAGGAACAGAGATGGGGTTAGTGGGATCCTAGTTATTGGACACCCAACGGTTAAATTTTTGTGGTGGGGTACAAAATAAATAATGTCATTAAAGTGTAAAATAAGAAAACCCTTTAACCCCTTAATGACCGCCGATACGTCTTTTTAGGGCGGTCATTAGTGGGCTTTATTCTAGAGCGCCGCTATTCTACGTCGCTGCTGTAGAATAAAGTAAACAGAGCAGGGAGCCGTGAAATCTCCCTGCTCTCAGCTGCCAGAGGCAGCTGAGGGCTGGGGGCGTCCCTGCTCTGCCGGGTGAGATCGATATTAGTATCGATCTCACCCGTTTAACCCTTCAGATGCGGTGCACAATAGCAAGCACCGCATCTGAATGGTTTTGGAGAGAGGGAGGGAGCTCCCTCTCATCTCATTGACACCCGGCGATAAAATCGCCGAGTGTCTGTGTCTTCTATGGCAGCCGGGGGTCTAATAAAGACCCCCAGGTCTGCCTGGAGCGAATGCCTGCTAGATCATGCCGCAGGCATGACCTAGCAGATGCCTGTCCGTTTTAAACGGCCAGGCAGTAATACACTGCAATACAAAAGTATTGCAGCGTATTATAATAGCGATCGGAGGATAGTGAAGTCCCCTAGTGGGACTAGTAAAAAAGTAAAAAAAGTTTAATAAAGTTAATTTAAAAAAAAAGTGAAAAAAAAATAATGAAAAACCCAGCTTTTCCCCTTACAAAATGCTTTACTATTAAAAAAAACTACAATGAAGCAAAAAAGTTACACATATTTGGTATCGCCGCGTCCGTAACGACCCCGACTATAAAGCTGTTACATTATTTAACCCGCACTGTGAACGCCGTAAAAAATAAAATAAAAAACAATGGAAAAATTGCTGTTTTCTGTTAATCCTGACTTTAAAAAAATGTGATAAAAAGTGATCAAAAAGTCGCATCTACTCTCAAATGGTACCAATAAAAACTACAAGTCGTCCCGCAAAAAACAAGACCTTATACAGCCATGCCGACGCAAAAATAAAAAAGTTACAGCTCTTTGAATGTGACAATGTAAAAATTAAAAAAATGGCTTGGACATTAGGGCCCAGAATGCAAGCAGGGGGAAGGGGTTAATGCCAGGGGAAAAAATCTCCATTTTCCTACAGAGATCGACGTATCACTTGTGCAGTAGCAGTCTCACATAGAGAAATGACGTCATCACACGCTTTCATAAATACAGCACACTACAGATGCCTTGGATAGCAACTGGTTGGAGTCCGGAATTTGTTAAGTAAAGAGTGACTCCACTTATTTCATAAAAATAAAATAAGTTACAATGCCACTTCACAGCTCATAACATGTTTAATGTGTTTACTTTTAATACTTAATACTGGTACTTCAGTATGTGGAATTCTTATTGTACTCAAGCATAAATTATTTTGTGAAAAAAAGATTACCAAATTCCAATGTCTTTTGTCTCATACAATATATGTACAGTATACTGTATATATTGTTCACATAAATAAAATGTACACACTGCCCAACTCATTCACATGTTCTCCTCTGTCGTGCATGGTAAAGGTCTATTCTAGATTTGCAAATAGAATAATGCATCTCAATCGTGGAAAATGTTTGCGATTCCAAAATGTACAAAAAATACGGCACGCCATCTTCCTTATTTTGCTCTGCCCAACCCTCCTCATGTTAAGATGTCGTATACTACCTATGGGAGGCACTTTTTAAATGGATCTATATTTCATATCTAAATTCTCATTGTTAAAGGGTGCTCAGATTGGATTAAATGGTGGAGGATACATTGGATTAGTTTAAATGATGGGACAAATGTCATTGATTGACCAAACTATTTGACTAAACAGTGAAAGACAATCTTTTTCCAGTTTCTATTGAATTACTATTGACTTTGCCCTGAATAAATCCTACAGAATGAAACAATGTTTATTAGTTACATATTTACGTATTAGTTACAATTTGGAAAGTTTAATTAATCCCCACCTCAAAAAAAAAAGAAAGAGAAAGACATTAACATAATGAATACATTATTATAAGGCATAAAATCTTGTCTTGTCTTCCGATATCATGATGTTACGTATGCACAAACACACAAGATTATAGGAGTATTTCCTAATGTAATATTACCAATTGATTGTATTAAATGAAACGGCTTTTTTAAACAGAACAATCTTCTAACTAAAGACCAACTTTTGGTGTTTGTAAAAATCGTTATGAGTACCTGATGGACACTTCCCAGCGGGCTGCGTTATAGTTGCCTAGCGATTACTTTTGCGAGAGACATACACTAGGCAAGCATATTAACATATATGTAGCTACAGTGTAAGGCCCATTTATATTGGTGAATTATAATCACAATTCATTCGTTTCCAATGATTGTTTGGCAATTGCTCAGTGTCAATGCACTAAGAAGTATTTATTCTAAAGCTTTTATTTTCTTATTATTTTTTATATCAAAACATTAAATGACAATGCACAAATGAATATTTAACAACAATTGAATTGGTTAGTATTTCTGTTTCTGTTTACATTTTTTTATGTTATTTTTATTTTTTATAGTGGGTCAGCTTTAATGACAAACTTGTAGATCTAAAAATCTGCTACCTGCTATTGAATAGCCGGGTTTTAACTGAATGCAAACAAACACAAGCTGCACAGAAATTCACCATTTACACATTACCCACTAATAAACCTAAAGAAACAATAGCTCCATCAACCCTTCCCATGAAGGCACAACTGTCCCTAAGAGTTACCTTCATTGTGACCAATTATTTCTGCTTTTCTTTTGAACAGATTACAAACATGAAGTGGTCTTGGAGCACTTGAGTGGCTGTAGGCTGTAAATTGGTCCACTAAAATGTTTAGTAACATATAAATCAATTCAAAAATAGAATAATTTTGGGGAAAAAAACAAATACTTTCAAAAATTCACATTTATTTGTTCAAAACCAAGAGAGAAATTCATGTTTTCAACAACCAAATAAGGTATTAGTTGAGAGTGGGTGAGGATTATATGTTGGCTTGATCGATGACTGATACAAGCCTGTGTACCATATATATTGTTTTTACTAATATCATTTTAGTTGAAGAGTTGGCACCAGAATAGCTCTCATCTCTGACATAGGTAAACTTTTTATTTTTCTCTGAAAGTTGAAGAGAACATTGCAGTTACTGGAGTGCCCTTTTAACCTAATTATATACTACATTTACTGATTATATATATTTTGCAAAAGATAAAATGGTTGTTTTTTCTGAATTCATTCATGTCATATCTAAACTCAAAGAAATATTTCAAGCGGCTGGGTCATCTCTTAATTTGAAAATTCAAAAATGATTCAGACTCCTTTGTGTGATTTGACTTGACTGGCATTTTTTTTTAACCATATGATATCTTATGGCCCGGATGTTCTGTTGGACTGGCTACAGGAAACTATGGAGTTTATAGTTAAAAATCACAATGACTTTCCCCTTTCCACCCTTCTCTTTGTGACTGTGTCTTTTAGTAGGTTATCTACTCACTAAACTTATTTAATTTACAGTGATATACAGTGAAGGAAATAAGTATTTGATCCCTTGCTGATTTTGTAAGTTTGCCCACTGTCAAAGACATGAACAGTCTAGAATTTTTAGGCTAGGTTAATTTTACCAGTGAGAGATAGATTATATTTAAAAAAAAAACAGAAAATCACATTGTCAAAATTATATATATTCATTTGCATTGTGCACAGAGAAATAAGTATTTGATCCCTTTGGCAAACAAGACTTAATACTTGGTGGCAAAACCCTTGTTGGCAAGCACAGCAGTCAGACGTTTTTTGTAGTTGATGATGAGGTTTGCACACATTAAATGGAATTTTGGCCCACTCCTCTTTTCAGATCATCTGTAAATCATTAAGATTTCGAGGCTGTCGCTTGGCAACTCGGATCTTCAGCTCCCTCCATAAGTTTTCGATGGGATTAAGGTCTGGAGACTGGCTAGGCTACTCCATGACCTTAATGTGCTTCTTTTTGAGCCACTCCTTTGTTGCCTTGGCTGTATGTTTCGGGTCATTGTCGTGCTGGAAGACACAGCCACGAGATATTTATAATGTCCTGGTGGAGGGAAGGAGGTTGTCACTCAGGATTTGACGGTACATGGCTCCATCCATTCTCCCATTGATGCGGTGAAGTAATCCTGTGCCCTTAGCAGAGAAACACCCCCAAAACATAATGTTTCCACCTCCATGCTTGACAGTGGGGACGGTGTTCTTTGGGTCTTAGGCAGCATTTATCTTCCTCCAAACACGGCAAGTTGAGTTAATGCCAAAGAGCTAAATTTTAATCTGACCACAGCACATTCTCCCAATCACTCTCAGAATCATCCAGATTTTGATTTGCAAACTTCAGACGGGCCTGTACATGTGCCTTCTTGAGCAGGGGGACCTTGCGGGCACTGCAGGATTTTAATCCATTACGGCGTAATGTGTTACCAATGGTTTTCTTGGTGACTGTGGTCCCAGCTGATCACTAACAAGTTCCCCCCATGTAGTTTTAGGCTGAGATCTCACCTTCCTCAGGATCAAGGATACCCTACGAGGTGAGATTTTGCATGGAGCCCCAGATCGATGTCGATTGACAGTCATTTTGTATGTCTTCCATTTTCTTACTATTGCACCAACAGTTGTCTCCTTCTCACCCAGCGTCTTACTTATGGTTTTGTAGCCCATTCCAGCCTTGTGCAGGTGTATGATCTTGTCCCTGACATCCTTAGGAATATCTATGGTCTTGCCCATGTTGTAGAGGTTAGAGTCAGACTGATTAATTGAGTCTGTGGACAGGAGTCTTTTATACAGGTGACCATTTAAGACAGCTGTCTTTAATGCAGGCACCAAGTTGATTTGGAGCATGTAACTGGTCTGGAGGAGGCTGAACTCTTAATGGTTGGTAGGGGATCAAATACTTATTTCTCTGTGCACAATGCAAATAAATATATATAATTTTGTGATTTTCTTTTTTTTTTTATATATATAATCTATCTCTCACTGGTAAAATTAACCTAGCCTAAAAATTCTAGACTGTTCATGTCTTTGACAGTGGGCAGACTTACAAAATCAGCAAGGGATCAAATACTTATTTCCTTAAATGTAAGTTCTTGTTAGAGGTTATTTCTAATGGTGCGCCTTATATATTTTGCATATATTATTCTTACTGTTAGGGTATGTTCACACAAGCTATTTTCAGCCGTTTTTTGGGCCGTAAACATCTCGAAAAATGGCTCCAAATTCGTAAGCAGAACGCCTACAAACATAGGCCCATTGATTTCAATGAGAAATATGGCATTCTGTTCCGATGGTGCGTTATTTTACACCTCATTTTCAAATAACGGCGCGTAAAAAGACGCCCTATAAAAAGAGGTGCATGTCACTTCTTGAGCCATTTTTGGAGCCATTTTTCATTGACTCAATAAGAAAAATAGCTCCAAAAACAGCCGTAAAAACCGCTGCAAAAAAATGCTAGTTGCTTAAAAAACGGCTGAAAATCAGGAGCTGTTTTCCCTTGAAAACGGCTCCGTATTTTCAGCCGTATTTTGTTAAGCATGTGAACATATCCTCATTATCATAATTATCATCATCCATCAAGTCATTTTCAATCCCTCATGAATAATGATTTCCCAGAATGTTCTGTCTTTTTACTCATACTCATTCATATTCATTCCTCCTGTTTTTTCACATCAGCACTTTTGAACAGAATTGTGTGTGACATTTAGCTGGGTCTCCCATAAAATGCTCAACATAAGATGGTTATTGCTGGTTGTGTCTCAAATGGAACAAAATGACTAATGTGTTAGACGATCTGTTATATCCATAAAAATCCACTAACAATTGCATAGCCTTTATAATTGAGATATTTGTTTATCATTACACTTGTAGATATTATCTAAGTCCTTGCTCCTCAAAATGTTAAGGTCCTTTTACACCGGCCAATATGGGCCGTGAAAACGAGCGTCGATCAACGAGACAGCTCGTTGATCGGCGCTCGTTTGCTCCTTTCAAAAGAAGCAATGTTTGGTTATGTAAGGGGATTAGTGACCATTACTACAATCGCTTGTCTCAATGCGTTTGCATCATGTCAGCAACACATCTCCCTCTTTAGACAGGGAGATGTGCTGCCGACAAAGCTAAAATTTATTACTGCATAAAAGATGCGATAAGCCGATGAACAAGCGTTTCCCCGTTCATCGGCTGAACAGTGCCCTGGGTAATAATCAGGAACGAGCATTCATATAAACGCTAGTTTGCCCGATCATTGCCATGTGCAAAAGTTCCTTACGTTTGTGTTGCTAGATCCTTTGTTGTTAAGATTAGATCCAAACAAGTAAAATCTATCTTCTAGCTAGCTGTCCTGTTGTCCTAAAGGGGTTTTACTATCAGGGACATTTATGACATATCCACAGGATATGGCATTAATATCAGATTGATGCGGGTTCCACCTCTGGGGCCCGCACCTATCTCTAGAACGGGACCCCCTAAACACTGTTCTACCTCCTTGTGCTTCGGCTGACTTATGTACTTCTCGACCACGAAGAAGAAAATAGCGCAGCTTGCTGAGCTACGCTGTTTCCGTAAGTCCCTTAGAACTGAATGGTAGTTACGTAAATAGCATAGCTCGCATGCTACGCTGTTTTCGTAACTGCGATTCACTAATATGGGACTTACGGAAACAGTGTCGTTCAGCGAGCTACGCTGTTTTCTTCTTCATGGTCGGGAATCATAAGTGTCAGCCAGAGCACAAAGAGGGGTGCCTAAACTACCGTGTGGACCACTCTCATTCCCAACTTCAAGGGTAAGATTGCTTATACTGGTTCCCCTGGTGTTACCAAGTGGACATAGTGTTTTTTTTACCTCTAAACACTTTAGGTTATTGCCTTTTCTTTTGATCTGTGTCCAGGATCATGCAGAGGACTTTTTTCCTTTAAAAAAAAGATTGAATATGTACTTAACATCATAAGGCTATGGATGGTTACAGTTTATGTTGGTCTGTTACCTAATACCAACTAATATGGACTGTAGTTGTCATAATTATCCTATGTTCATTGAATAGTATTGAGACCTGTATTGCACAGTAATATTACCTTACCCATTTTGTATGGTTTTTTTGTGACTGTTCCACAAATAGACCTCAAGTTTTTAGAACCTTGTTGTGTTTTTTTAATATATTGTGTGCGTATATTATTGTATGTAGTAAAGAATAAAGATTTATATTTTTCTATGACTGGTGGCGTAATGACTCCTTGTTCTCAAGTGTTTTTCAGAGCACAAAGAGGTAGAATTGGGATTAGGGGGCCCCGTTCTAGAGATAGGTGCGGGTCCCAGTGGTAGGACCCACATCTATCTGACATTTATGGCATATCCTATGGATGTGCCTTAAATGCCCCCGATGAGAAAACCTCTAAAACCTTAACTTTTGTCATATGTAAATTATTTTTGTTTTTTTGTTTTTGCACTTTAAGGGTTATACAGGAATAAAAAAAACATGTCTCCCTACTTTCAAAAACAGTGCCACACATGTCCACAGGTTGTGTGTGGTATTGCAGCACAGGCGCATCCACTTCAGAGAAGCTGAGCTGTAACACCAGAAACAACCCATGAACAGGTGTGGCACTGTTTCTGGGAGAAAGCGGCCATGTTTTTCTAAAGTCGGAGAACCCCTTTAACGTTCCATATCACGGTCTTCTTTATTGTCAGCTATTAGTATTTTGTCATTATTGTATTGAGTTTATTGACATTTAAGTTATTGATATTTATTCTGCCAATATTGAATTCTCGTTTCATTTGAATTATCATGTGCTTCCAGTTCTATTCTGTAATTATATCTTCTACATGCAAGTTTAACCCCTTAAAAAATAGACCTATTGTGGGTCAACAGGATGATGCATACTTTTTCAGTTCTTTTTTGTGTTTTGAATTAAGGCTGTTCAACCTGCAGCATAAATAACATGTTATCTTTATTCTATGGGTCGATATGAATATGGAGATACCAAATATGTATTGCTTTTTTTTATGTTTTATTACTTTTGAACAATAGCAAATTTTATGGAAAACAATTGTTTTCTTGTCGCCGCATTACAAGATCAAGAACTTTTTTTTTTCTTTGTCGATGTTCGCATGGGCTTGTTTTTTTTTCCGGAAGAGTTATATTTTTAAAAGAACCATTTTGGGTACCTTTAAATTAATGATTAACTGTCATTATTTTTTTGGGAAGGGGCGATAGAAAAAAAGCAATCCCACCATAGTTTTTATGCATTTTTGTTACGCTGTTTAAAATGTGCTTAAAATACAGTTTTAACTTTTTTATATGGGTCATTATGATCACGGCAATGCCATATATGTGTATTTTTATTTTTAACACTTTCCCAAATAAAAAACACTTTTTCTGTAAATTTTTATTTTATTTTTACTGTGAACAAATGAATTAATTTTTTGAAAACTGTATATAGTATGTATTTTTGCGTGTACCTCGAGGGGACTTCACAATGCACTCTAGTTTGCTTCTATAATGCTTTAGTATACTTAGTATAGGGGGTTTAAGTTGTTTTTTTCAGGAATGTGAGCAAGTTTTTTCATGGTCCTAAAATAAAATATGTTTTCATATATACTTAAAGAGGTTTTCCCATAAATGTCAGATAATTGTGGGTCCCACCTCTGGGACCCGCACCTATCCCTAGAACGGGGCTCCATTACCCCCCGTTCTGCCGCTCTGTGTTGCGGCTGAAGCAGGTGAATTCCGACCATAAAGTAGGAAACAGCATAGCTCGCTGAGCTACGCTGTTGCCGGAAGTCCCAAAGATCTGATTAGTAGTTATGAAAACAGTGTAGCTTGCATGCTACGCTGCTTCTGTAACTGCCATTCACTACTATTGGTCTTACGGAAACAGCGTAGCTCAGCAAGCTACGCTGTTTTCGTAACTCCCGACCATGAAGTCAGGAAGTGGCCGGGAGGCAGCAAGAAGGTAGAATGGGGTTTAGGGGGCCCCGTTCTAGAGAGAGGTGCAGGTCCCAGAGGTGGGACCCACATCTATCTGACATTTATGACATATCCTGTGAATATGCCATAAATGTCACTGGTGGGAAAACCCCTTGAAGTCCTACTCCCTTCTATCTGTCCTCTACATCTTGCCAATACACACTGGGCAGGCTAGCAGAAAATAGAGGACAGATAGATGCGAGTATGGCTGCAGAATCACACTATACAGGGTTTGTTTGTTGTCTGTTAATATGCAAACTTAGGCTACATGAACATATTGTGCAATATTGTGCAGAAAATCTGCATCAAAACCACAGGTGAACGCAGGTAATTCCATAGGAAGATTCCACACTTAATAGTGCATTTTTAGGTGCGTTTTTAAATTTTGATGCGGAAATAGGTTTGGTTTTATGCTGCAGATTTTGCTGCGTTTTTTTTACAACTAATCAGATACAATATGCAAGCGGAAATGCAAGATAAATTGACATGCTGCAGATTTAAAAAATACACAACCCAGGTTAATTTCCGTGCAGAAAAAAATCTGCAACGTGTAGATGAGATTTCTTGAAATCTCATTTGTTTTGCTGGTACCGTATTATGCTGTGGATTTGCCGCATGAAAATAGGTGCGGCAAATCCGCACGTAATACGCATCAGTTGCATTTGGCCTTATAAGTCTGTATTCGAGCTGTAGACACAAGCTAATAGGACATATTTTTAAGACTATTTCCAAAGTTGCTTTATTTTTTATTTCAAATGTTTTGGAGCAATAAAACAAATTTGGTTGTAAAGGTGTTCATCGCCTTTAACTTACCAATTCTTCTCCATTCCCATGTCATGTTCCTGCACTATTCTTTGTATCACTTGGGGGTGTGGTGATGCACCAACCATAGTGACATCCCACAATGTGCAGCAACCTGCTAACATGGTCAAGTAACATGCCATCACTATGGACAATTTGTAATCACACACACAAGGAGTGTCGGGGGATGAAGACAGCCAAAACATTGTGGTATGCACCATCTCATTTCAGATTACAGAGGTAATCATTTCTTCTAGAGGAGAATATAGTGTCTCACGTAGACACAATACAGTGTGCGTAATACCAATCCATAGGGTCTCTGTGTGCCACGATGCATGTATTGCTGTGTGCATGAGCCCTACAGGAAATACCAATGATATAATCATCAGGGATACCTGAATCACATTGATATAGTGGTAAGTATGAACAGCGAATTTTCAATGTAAGCAATGTTTAGTTAGCAAAAATGATTTTGTATTTGACCAAATGCTGTTAGGTCTTCTGTACTTCTTTAGAAATAATTAAATAATGCTTTGTATGCTGTTATAAAGGTGAAGATGCACTAAACTATAATAACCAGGATAAATCTGTCAACCACTTTAAATGTAAAAATAAACTAAGCAGATAAAAAGCTTAAACTCAATGGCGTGAAACCTGTACTAGAAAATATATAAGCTTGGTTAGACTCCCTAATGCAATTCTACTCAGATGCTGAATCCTGTAGAATTAAATTACACCAGTATCCGTGTAATAGGAATTTCCGTTCTGGTGAATTTTACTTGTGATTTTGGTGGGAATCATCAAAGTGCTGTTAAAGTTTAGGATTTTCCAGTCATTGATGCATAAAGGCTTACAGTTTGTATTATACAGTGGTTCTGCTTTAGAGATAAAAGTGTCCTGTCAAGTATTTATGAGATCATTAGAGCTGGGAGAGCCAAACTAAGCCTCTCAAGACTACTGCAAGCAACTGCACCAATATACTGTAACATGTCATAGATCTTATTATTTCATGTAATTGACTATTGATCTGTTATTATTCTATATTTATAGGGATAGATAAATAATATTTAGTAAAAATGGTTAATGCACCTGACTACAGACTTCACTATACTCCAACAGCCCACCGTCCTCAGATCATCAAAGTCCACTTCAAAGTACATATATCAGGCTCCAACTAATCTTTATACAGAATAAGAAAAAATGAATACTTATGTTTCAGCAGTTTATATTGACTTTTTTCTACAAATAATTGTAAAAAAAGCTGAGAAGGTGTCTAAGGCTGGGTTCACACAACCTATTTTCAGACGTAAACGAGGCGTATTATGCCTCGTTTTACGTCTGAAAATACGGCTACAATACGTGGGCAAACATCTTCCCATTCATTTTAATAGGTTTGCCGACGTACTGTGCAGACAACCTGTCATTTACGCGTCGTCGTTTGACAGCTGTCAAACGACGACGCGTAAAATGACTGCCTCGGCAAAGAAGTGCAGGACACTTCTTTGCAACGTAATTTGAGCCGTTCTTCATTGAAGTCAATGAAGAGCAGCTCAAGATTACAGGCATCAAAGACGCCTCGCAAAATGCGAGGAGGAGCTTTTATGTCTGAAACGACGCAGCTGTTTTCTGCTGAATACAGTCTGTCTTTTCAAACGTAACAGCCACTTATCGTGTGCACATACCCTAAAAGATACATGATTTTTTTAATAAGATCAAGAATCAGCCAGCAACTAGGATAACATTTTGTATGCACCCTAGATGTAAAAAGCCTCCATACTAATATCCTTAAAAATGAGGGGATTAGGTGTAAAAGGGATAGATGCTGCACTAGTGACAAGATGATTATGTTTCTGATAACTTTGTTGGAATTTGTTTTGACAAAAAATTATTTCAGGTTCAATGTTGGCTATTACTGGCAGCTACAGAGGACGTTGATAATGGAAGTGACATCATAACACCTTTGACCAGCAAGCCAAAGCGGTAACTCTGTGGCCAATAATTGGCCTTAAAGGGGCCATAATGCAAAACTCCCAAACCACTATATAGGGAAGGATGATAGTATTTCAAATATTCCTATAGAAAAAAAAAGGTATTTTATTTCTAAAATGCCGTGTACAAATGAGCACTGGAAAGTTCTGCAACCCAAGAAGTGTACTGCATTCTTCACGATTTCTGCTTAGATTGCAGTGCTCATTTGCATGCGGTGCCTGGAGGAATAAAAGCAATTTTTCATGGTTCATGATGGACTGACTTTGACAACATAGGTATGTTTGAAAAACTATTATCCTTCCCTATACAGGTCCTTCTTATTGAATTAGAATATCATCAAAAAGTTAATTTATTTCAGTAATTCAATTCAAAAAGTGAAACTCATATATTATATAGATTCATTACACACAGAGTGATCCGTTTCCAGCATTTTTTTTTCTTTAAATGTTGAAGATTATGGTAACAGTTAGTGAAAACCCAAAATTTAGTGTCTCAGAAAATTAGAATATTAAATAAGCCCAATTTCAAAAATGATCTTTAATACCAAAATGTAGGCCTACTGAAAAGTATGTACAGTATATGCACTCAATACTTGGTCAGGGCTCCTTTTGCATGAATTACTGCATCAATGCAGCGTGGCATGGAGACCATCATCCTGTGGCACTGCTGAGGTGTTATGGAAGTCCAGGTTGCTTTGATAGCGGCCTTTAGTTTGTCTGCATTGTTGGGTCTGGTGTCTCTCATCTTCCTCTTGTCAATACCCCATAGATTCTCTATGGGGGTTTAGGTCAGGCGAGTTTGCTGGCCAATCAAGCACAGTGATACTGTGGTTATTAATACCTGGTGTATTGGTACTTTTGGCAGTGTGGGCAGGTGACAAGTCCTGCTGGAAAATGTAATCAGCATCTCCATAAAGCGTGTCATCAGAGGGAAGCATGAAGTGCTCGAAAAGTCCTGGTAGATGGCTGCGCTGACTCTGGAATTTATATAACACAGTAGACCAACACCAGCAGATGACATGGCTCCCCAAACCATCACTGACTGTGAAAACTTCCCACTGGACCACAAGCAACTTAGATTGATGCCCCTCCACTCTTCCTCCAGACTCTGGAACCTTGATTTCCAAATGAAATGTAAAATTTACTTTCATCTGAAAACAGAACTTTGGACCACTAAGCAACAAACCAGTCCTTTTTTCCTTAGCCCAGGTAAGACGCTTCTGACATTGTCTCCGGGTCATGAGTGGCTTGACACAAGGAATGGGACAGTTGTAGCCCATGTCCTGTATTTGTCTGTGTGTGCTGGCTCTTGAAGGACTGTGAACAGCCGGCTTCCTTAGCAAGTCCTTTTGTGGCTTACCCTCTATATGGAGGGTGTCAATGACTATCTTCTGGACAATTGTCAAATCAGCAGTCTTCCCCATGATTGTGTAACCTACTGAACCAGACTGTTGGACCATTTAAAGTCTTTGCAAGTGTTTCGTGTTGATTAGCCGATTAGAGTGTGACACCATATATTAATGCCACAAAGAACAAATTTGATATTATTGGCCCCCTTAAAGATGAGCATGGGAATACAATTGTAGAGGGAGGGCTGAGATATTAAACACATACTTTCCTCTGTGTTCACTGATGAGCTGCCAAACCCAGATATTCTTGGGGACAGTGATAAAGGTTCCCCACCCAATATTACCTGTTTAACACAGGAGGAAGTACAGCTGCGTCTGAGCAAATTAAATATTGACAAATCCCCTGGCCCAGACGGCATTCATCCATGAGTATTAAAGGAAATTAAGCTTAGTATTGGACAGACCATTATATTTCATCTTCTTAGCCTCGCTTGTAACAGGATCAGTGCCACAGGATTGGGAGACGGCTGATGTTGTACCAATATTTAAGAAGGGTAAACAGGTGGTTTCGAGTAACTACTGTCCAGTGAGTTTGACATCTGTGGTATTTAAAGTATTTGAGGGTATTCTAAGAGATGAACTACAAAAGTATATAGCAGAGAAAAGTCTAATTACTGATAACCAGCAAGTATTCATGAAAAACAGGTTGTGACTAACGAACATGCTCGGTTACTACGAGGAGGTACGTGCAAATCTTAATGTTGCTGTCCGTTTTTGCTAACGATACAAAACTTTGTAGGATACTTAAAACTCAGCTTGACTTTAAAATATTACAAAAAGACCTAAATAAGCTGGCTGCATAGGCATATGCAAAAACATGGCAAAAACATGGCAGATGAAATGTAATGTTGATAAATGTAAAGTAATGCACTTAGGACACAATAATAGCATTAATTCATATACATTAAATGGGGGAAAAAAACTGGGGATAATGAAACAAGGGAAGGACCTGGGTATTCTGGTAACAAATAAGCTAAGCAGCAGCACTGAATGTCAGGCAGCAGCTGCAAAATAGGATTTTAGGATGTATAAAAAGAGAGATAAAAACCTGGGATTCAAATGTAATATTGCCACTCTATAAATCCCTTGTAAGGCCACATCTAGAATATGGAATTCAGTTTTGGGCTACACATTGTAAAATGGACATGGAGAGGGTTCAATGGTGGACAACTAGATTATTATATGGGATGGGAGGTGTAGCTTACAATGAAAGGCTAGAAAACTTGGGCTTGTTCAGATTGGAAAAAAGACATCTTAAAGGGGATTTTATTAATATGTATAAGTATATGTGTGGTTAATATGGAGAACTTGCACATGATCTGTTCCTTCCAAGGACTCCACAAAGGACAATGGGACACCCATGGGACACCCATTGCGTATGGAAGAAAGACATCAATATAGAAAAGGGTTCTTTACAGTTACAGTAGTTACAGTGGTCAAGCTATGGAATGCGTTTCCCCAAGAGGTAGTGATGACAGATACTATGTCAGCATTTAAAAAAAAGGCTAGATGCCTATTTATTTATGAATGGCATTGAGGGTTATAGTTAAGCAATGAATGACGGGTAATTTATTGAGAAAGGTAGAACCTGATGAACCTATGTCTTTTTCAATCTATGTAACTATGTAACCATGAGTCTACAATCTTGGACTTTTACCCAATATTCTAAATTTCTGAGACATTAAACAAAAAAAATGCTGGAAATAGATCACTCTGTATGTAATGATTCTATATAATATCGGAGTTTCACTTTTTGAATTGAATTACTGAAATAAATAAGCTTATTTATGATATTCTAATTCATTGAGCATAACCTATATAACTGTATTAGCAGTTTGGGGTTCAAACATGTGAGGAAAGTCTCCCTTTAATCACACATATAGGTGCACATTGTGCATATTTTTTGTAAATAAACAAGATCTTGCTCATCTTAGCCAAAGTGCTCTCTTTGAAGAAAAAGTACCCCCTTATATTTACCTACCTACTTAGGCTAGTGTCACAAGCACTGCGATTATGCAACTCGAATTGACATGGCAATTGTCCTTCTGCAGGATTTAGTGGAGGGCCGCAGGCATCAACAGAACAGTTTAATACAGTAAAAAAAAATCCAGGTTGCAGGGCACCTCTGTTTAGAGCACCCTATCGTGCCCTGACTGCAAAAAAGAAGTGCCCGGTGTCACCATGGTGCGTCCTGGCACCATGATAACCCTGATGAAGACATGAGATGAAAAACTTGAATTGGGATCACCAAGTTTATGTACTGTAGATATTGGTGAAGGAAGCTAAGAATGTCTGTCTTAAAAGACTTGTTTAAAGAAAAGAAAATATGACAGGCAAACAAAGACATGCTGTATAAGACCTTGTGCTTGAACTCTAATTGGAGAAGTGAGATTGGAATGGATATTTTAAAATATGTCTTATTTTACTTAGCCAGGTCGTGCTCTGCTTGTAATATTGTTTTTGTTAACATCCTGTCTTTAAGAGTAAATCTCATGACTGTGGGTTTATGAATTATCTACCTACATATGTTCATAAAGCAGCATATATGGACAAAGTAGGTGACAAATTACCACTTTACTTGTATAGGTTGCAGTGTAGATGATCCGTGCTTATACAGCTACAGTATGTCTGGCAGAAGCAGGATCTGGAATCTGGGTCCAGGACCAGAACATAAACATATAAGGGGTCATTTACCAACCTTTCTGCACAAGTTTTCTGGTGTAAAAAAAATTGCAAAAGGGCGGAAAAGTCTCAACTTGCGGTTCAAATTGCGACTTTTGTCCTTTTTGGCCCACCCTCGCCATTTTTGTGGAAAGGGGGCATTACCGCTGGGGAAAAGGGCGTGGCCACTGTGCCCCAACAAATGTATTATAATTTACGCCAAAAAACTGGCGCAAACTATAGCGGAAATCTACGCCAGCTCCGAGCTGGCATCGATTTTTACTCTATGGAGTGCAGCATGGTGGAGGCCGGTGATGGACCCCCTACCCTGCCACCTACCGAACAGACTGCTCCCCACTTCTTCTTCCATTAGACAGTTAAATAAACAAAATAATATGTAAAAGCAAAAAAATTATACTCACTAAACTGCTCCTCTTCTCCCCTCCCATCAGCACTCTAGCGTCGCTCATACAAGGACCAAACGACAAGCAGCATCAGGACTTTGTATGCGACGCAGCACTGATCACGTCGAAGTGCTGTGTCACATATAAGGTCCTGACGTACTCGGTGTCAGGTCTTTGCATAAGCGGCACCAGAAGAATAAAGGAGACGGAGGGGAGAAGTGAAGCACTGAGGTGAGTATGTGTGGTTTTTTTTTTTGGCCGTAGGTGGGGAATTCTTGGCACATGGCGTCACAATTGTAGAGCATGGCCCTGCCGAAATATGCAACACATTTATGAAGAGTCTTTTGCCACTTAATAAATGTGTTTACTCCAACTTTTTTTATGAAGTATAAATTCCCCTCATACTGTATTATATAGCTAGAGCCCGGTCACTGATAATTTTAATATGAGTAAAATGTATAGATCCACTTTAGTCAAGTACCCTCTAGATTCCCGATCTAGTATGCTTATACATTTCTGCTACTCATCATGATCTAACCATTAGTCATTATAAACATGTGTTATACTATATAAAATCATACAGCACAATATCTTTTCAGCAGGTTCTTTAGAATAAAATGAATAGAATATTACAATTTTACAGTAGATTATTGTCGGGCCAGCTTGTCAGGAATCATCATTGATAAGTAGAAGAATAACCTTTATTTTCTTAACACCTCAAGAAAATTTGAGATGGGGGTCATGCTAAAAAAGACAATGAGTACTGAGTCTTTTTTTTAGGTTTATCTGTAGTAGTAGGAATTAATCTCAGCAATGAATCCGACTTTATAACATCTTGTGGAATTTAAAGGGGTTTCTTGCAATGCAAAGTAATTACTCCATCTATTTCAGTCATGCAGTACCAGTGGCACCTTATAGTTCTGCATCTTCAGGATTTGTCAGTCTTACAGCAGATCCTATAGCCAGCCAGCAGAGCATATAGTCAGCAGCAAGTATCCTGTAAACATGTGCAGAGCATGGAGTAAAATTCGCTCCTACTCCGGCTCTAGCAATTCTCTATTTTCGAATAGCTCAGTGCTTCGATGGAGACACAAGGTAAACACTGGCCATGTGAGAAAACAAAGCCCATAAATATGGTGGGCAATGTGGGATCATAAATCATGAGCAGTAGGACACATTTAATTATCAGTATTTAAAAATCGGAATATTTTGACATTCTAGAGTATCTGAATGTAATATCTGGAATACCCCTTCAAAAAAGTAAACTATAAAGAATTCCATAATTTAGATAATTTATATATAATTCCATAATTTGAGTAATTTATAAATAATTCCATAATTTGGGTAATGAGGCCTATGCTTTTATTACTGCATAAAAAAGAAGCTTATAACTGTTGTTTCTTCTTAGAAACCTTTGTAATTTTTAGCAAACGAATGACTCCCGGACTTGACCATGCAGAACTGCAACTTTGTATTTTTAGTGTTTTTTGTAGAATGTAGAATTTGACAAAATCCTTCTGCCTTGCAGATATAATGCGTGTGTTTGTTTGTTTCTTTGGATTTATTTTTTCTTTCTCTGTCTTGCTCTAACCTGCAGTAAAAGGCTTGGATGACACCTGGGGCTGATCCTACTGCGATCAGGCACTGACATAATAATGTTCCCTGTGATCCTTATGAAAACACTGCTGATTACTTTTCAACTACACAAAATGTGCTTTCAACCAGCAGATTCACATTTTAATCTTCAAACTCCAGCAATTCTATTTTCCCTATAGGAAGCCCGAGAACTCTATAAGAAAAAGAAATCTTATAAAGTACTTTTCTACGACATGTAGGGCACCATGCACACGACCATAGTTTTACGAATTCCATAATTATGCATGAAATTGAGGACCTATTAATGTCTATTGGCCACAGACACCTTTTCATATATTTACGGATGTGTGTCCGGGCCGTAGAAATGATCCGCAAATTATAGAATATGTCCTATTTTTGTCAGCAATTGCGGCATGGACTCGCCCATAGAAGTCGATGGGCACTTCCGAAATTGTGGACGGCTATGCATGTGCATCTGTATTGGTCGATCCGTATTTGCGGACAGTAAAAATCCTTATGGTCGTATGCATGAGGCCTAAGCCATTGACAGGTATAAAATATGAGATTCTTATCAAGTTACAATTATATTGTTTTCAGATTATGAATACATAACAGATATATATTTCAATAAGATGCCAATATGGAGTAAAAAATAAGCAGTGGCACAATGTCTTGCCATTCTACACACACTGAATGACCCTTTTATTAGACACCTGCCTTATCACGTTTAGAGCTTCCAGGTATGGAAATTATACCCAAGTCCCCGAATACCAGCATAAAATCCAGTGAGCAAGTTTTCCATGGATCATTTTTAGTGTGGATCCACATTAAAAAGGGTAAATAGAGCCATCTGAGTGACTCATCATTCTTTAGCACGGATAGGCTTTAATAGCATGCAACTAGTTTGAGAGCCAATGCTGTCTTTGTGCAAAAGAGCACAACTGTGAACAGTTCAGGCTGGTGAAGGAGGACCAACAATGTGGGGAATGTTGTCTTAGCACACCCTGTGTCCCCTGATACCTGTGGATGGACTTTGTTTAGTAGGGCTTACTTAAGCATTGTGGCCGACCATGTTCATCCCTTCATGGCAGCTGTTTACCTTATGGTAGAAGGATACTTTAGCGGCAACTTCACAAAGCTGACCTGTCCGCATGGTCCAATATTGCTGCAGAACATTTTTAACACCTAGTGGAATCTATGCCATGACAAATTGCTGCGGTTCTGAAGACCAAAGAAGGTTTAACACGCTACTAGATGGGTGTTTACAATATAGTAGCCATTTAGTATAAGTTAATAGACAGTTGAAAATCCATGACATCATTCAAATATGGTACCTTGGTTTAAAGTTTCATCAAGTTTCAAACCAGTGGCATTTCGATAAAGCAAAAGAAAGCTCCGAAAATGTGCCATTTTTGTTTGCATTTCACTTTCAACTGCAGTTTGATTACTGTTGTTTTAGCAGATACAGGATTGGAATTAAAGGGAAGGGAAATGTCAGATAACTTAATGTATGTCAACACTTATAAAAGTCAGAGATTAAGGCCCCATGCACACGAACGTGCTTTTGCGGCCGCAATTCTTCCGAAAATCCACGGGAGAATTGTGGCCCCATTCATTCCTATGGGGCCATGCACATGACCGTGGTTTCCACGGTCCGTGCAGGTCCGGGCTCATTAAAAATAATGGCCGCAGCCATGTGCACAGCCCACGATTTGCGGGCGGCTTGCGGCTGACACTCCGTGGCCGGTCGACCCAAAAATCACGGCCGTGCACATGGCTACGGTCGTGTGCATGAGGCTTAACTCAAAATAAATATTAGGATTATCTTGCAGAATTTGAAATAATTAAAAACGCACAAAAGGTAGTGATTCTTTCCGAGATCCAGCTAGTTACATAGTTACATAGTTTGTACGGTTGAAAAAAGACACATGTCTATCAAGTTCAACCAAGGGATGGGAAAGGGGAAGTGGGATGGGAAAGGGGAAGTAAAAAATTTCTACACATAGGAGCTAATATTTTTTTGTTCTAGGAAATTATCTAAGCCTTTTTTAAAGCCATCTACTGTAACCGCTGTGACCAGCTCCTGCGGTAGGCTTTTCCATAAATTCACCGTTCTCACAGTAAAGAAGGCTTGTCGCCTCTGCAGGTTGAACCTTTCTTTTTCCAGACGGAGGGAGTGCCCCCTTGTTTTTTGAGGGGGTTTTACATGGAACAGGATTTCACTATATTTTTTGTATGTGCCATTCATATATTTATATAAATTAATCATGTCCCCCCTTAGTCGTCTTTTCTCAAGGCTAAATAGGTTTAGTTCTTTTAATCTTTCCTCATAACTTAGATTCTCCGTGCCCCTTATTAGCTTCGTTGCTCTTCTTTGTATTTTTTCCAACTCCAGGGCATCCTTTCTATGAACTGGAGCCCAGAACTGGACTGCATATTCTAGATGAGGCCTCACTAATGCTTTGTAAAGTGGTAATATTACATCCCTGTCCCGCGAGTCCATGCCTCTTTTGATACACGACAATATTTTGCTGGCCTTTGAAGCAGCTGATTGACACTGCATGCTGTTATTTAGTTTATGATTTACAATTACACCCAGATCCTTCTCATCAAGTGACTCCCCCAGTGTAGCTCCCCCTAGGACATATGATGCATGCAGGTTGTTCGTACCCAGGTGCATTTACATTTATCTACATTAAACTTAATTTGCCAAGTGGACGCCCAAACACTTAGTTTGTTTAAATCTGGCTGCAATTCACAAACATCTTCCATAGTCTGAACTATATTGCATAGCTTGGTGTCATCTGCAAAAAAAGAAAAAGTGCTATTAATCCCATCCTCTATATCATTAATAAATAAGTTGAATAATAGTGGTCCCAGCACTGAACCCTGGGGTACACCACTTATAACTGGGGACCATTCAGAGTAGGAATCATTGACCACAACTCTCTGGATACGGTCCATGAGCCAATTCTCAATCCAATTACAAACTATACTTTCTAAACCTATAGTCCTTAATTTACCCATTAGACGTCTATGGGGGACAGTGTCAAATGCCTTTGCAAAGTCCAAAAACACTATATCCACAGTGGCCCCTCTGTCTAGGCTTCTGCTTACCTCTTCATAAAAACAAATCAGGTTGGTTTGACAGCTTCTGTCCTTTGTAAAACCGTGCTGGCTGTCACTTATAATACTATTTATTGTCACATAATTCTGTATATAGTCCCTCAATAGCCCCTCAAACATTTTCCCCACAATTGATGTTAAGCTTACTGGTCTATAATTACCCGGCGAAGACCTAGAGCCCTTTTTGAAAATAGGCACCACATTTGCCCTGCGCCAGTCCCTTGGCACTATACCAGTCATGAGAGACTCTCTAAATATTATGAAGAGGGGGACAGAAATAACTGAACTAAGCTCCTTAAGAACTCTAGGGTGTAACCCATCTGGTCCCGGGGCCTTGTGTACATTTATTTTATTCAATTTAGCTTGCACCATATCTACATTCATCCAATTCAGTATATCAACTGATATATTAACAGCACTGGCAGCGGCTACGTCAGCTGCTCCTTCTTCTGTTGTATATACAGAGCAGAAGAACCCATTTAGTAACTCTGCCTTCTCTTGATCCCCTGTGACCAACTCCCCATTACCACTATCTAAGGGTCCTACATGTTCAGACCTTGGCTAGTTGGGAGTGTTTAATGCAATCCTCCCTAGGAAAAGCATTGAGCTCTTTAAGGCTTCGTTCACATCTGCGTCGGGGTTCCGTTCGTGGGTTCCATCAGACCTTTCCGTCAGGACAACTCAAGAACTGAAACCAAACAGAAACCATAGCTTTCCGTTAGCATTACCATTAATTTCAATGGTAACGCTTTCGCTGCTAATGGTTTCTGTTAGTCACCGTTCCATAAGGTTTACGTTTTTTGGACGGATACAATAGTGTAGTCGACTTCTATAAAGATTCCGCCCAAAAAAATTTAACCTTACAGAACAGAGACAAACGTAAACCATTAGCAACGAAAGGGTAAGCATTGAAATCAATGGTAATGCTAATGGAAAGCTATAGTTTCCGTTTGGTTTCCGTTTGTGGGTTCCCCTGATGGAAAGGTCTAATGGAACAGATGATGGAACACTGACACAGATATGAACGAAGCCTTAGAAGTCAGACATTGATTTAATGGCTATGTACACCTTTGAGTGGATTTTTTAAAAATATATAAATATATATATATATATATATATATATATTTTATATATTTATATATATATATATATATATATATATATATAAATTAAATCAGTGTGTTTTGTGTTTTAAACCATTTTCGAATTGACTTTTATTACATTTTTTTTTTACTTTTTCATGATACAACTTCTATTTATCCTGTATACATACAAGCTATATCATTCTCTCTCAGCATATTCTGTCAGTTCAGCTGAACTGATGGATTGGCTGAAAACGGGTCCTGTGTGTCTCTGTCACACACATTCCACCTAATATCGATCACATCTATGTCCTGTTTGTCAGAGACACACAGGATCGTAAAAAGTTTTAAAAAATAATAATAATAATTTTGAAAATTGCTTAGAAATACACATTATTTGAATGAAAAAATTATAATTTCCATTCAAAGGTGGACATAACCTTTAAAGGGTAGCAACCTGTATGTGGCACTGGAGAAACAGCTTTAATCCTTCTGCAGGATAGATATTTTGCATACTTTTCTCTGGGAGCTTTGCCTTAAAGACTACCTACTAGCTGGATCTCCACAAGGAGAATTGGTACCTTATGTGAGACTGTACACACAGCATCTCACATGGCCAACAAGTTCCCTACTTTTTACTGCTGAACCATGTGCTCTACAGATGGATGTCTCTAGTTTGGCTGATTACAGGAGTCATGGTTCAGGATATTTTAAATAAATATAAAGTAATCAAAAGTTACTAAACCAAACATAGTTACAACCATGCAAGTTGTCACCAGGGCTAAGCTAATATCCTAGCTATTGTGTTAGTTAGAGGGCTAGCAGGTTCTAAACTAATCACTGGCCCCCAACTCATGTAATAGTTCTATTTTTGTTTTTTTTAAGCCATATTTGCAGGCAAGTATTCCTTATGATCCCTCTTGGTCTGCAAAATGGAAGGGAAGGCTCATGGAGGTGAAGGAAATATAATTGACATTACTGAATTACTGGACTGTAGTTTAGATGGTGCAAAAGTTTATTTTTAGGGTATCTGTGAAATAATAATGTGAAGCGCTTACTCTCACTGACTCTGTACTGACAAGAAAGGGAATCTCTTGCCTGAATAGAAACAATGAAAAAAATATCTGTAGTTTAGTTTGATTGTAAAAAATGGATAGACATTGAATACATTCAGATATAAAATATATTTTTTACTTCTATCACTTTGGTAAAATCTAAACTTTGTTAAATGATTGTATCTAATATAGAAACTGCATATTTAACTGTGCAAGTCATATCACCGGTCTACAGATGTAGAACATCTGGAATAGAAATTACATTATGTGTGATTGTGTTGAGAAGTCTCTGAATTCGTTATGTATCCTTGGTGCCTATTGACAATTTATAGCACCTGCTTCTAATGCAAAGCTGGTGTCCTCTAACATTATGTTACATCTCACTGGCAAGCTGTTATCTCAATCAATATTATATAGAGATTCTAAAAAATGCTAAACTAAATAAATCACTTACTGGAGTTAAAAAGCTCTTTTTTTTCTTTTCTTACAGTAGCCAGAGTTTTCTGTTTATGTATTTTACATATATTTCTTGTAATATTATCATATGTGAGTGTTTTCAGCCTGACGCTATATTACTAATTAGCATATTATTATTTAGGCCTCTTTCACACAGCAGTATTTGGTCAAATTTTTGCATAAGTATTTAGTAGCCAAAAACAGGAGTGGGTCCAAAGCACGTAAAGAGGTGCAAATCTTTCCACTAGTGGTTTTGGCTTCCAAATACTGCCCAAAATACTGCCGTGGGAAAGTGGCCTAAAGGGGATGTAAACTAACCTCATACTCTGCCCCCCTCCTCTGCCACCGGTAACCTAGAGCTGATAATAGCAGAAACACTTTGAGATGATGTTTAAAAGTGTGCCCTCGCTATTTTTAAAGGAACACTAAACCTGGAAATGGAATGGTTCATTCTGAAGCCTGATGGCTTATAGCCAGACACAGGTTTGTGAGACATTAATCATAAGATGCATGCACTATTGTGTAACATGTAAAGATATACAAAAAACTAACTTGATCAGGCACTTACATTTAAGTAATGCATAAGCACTTTTTTTTACAAATATAGGTAGTCTTTGAAGATCCTTGTCTTTCGTATAACTTATATATGGCGATCTTCAAATATCAAAATTAAATTCCGTATAGAGTTGGAACTGTTTTATTTTAAAATATATTATATATTGACAAAGCTCTCAACATTTCATAGGTCATCCTGCTTCATCAGGGGATACAACTGTCCATAAAGACCATTAATACTAAACACAGAGTAATTAACATGGATCACATGACAAAGGTCAAAGTGTATCTGTCACGTAGGGTACGTGGACCCACTGGGCCATACCGCCTTCACGGTATGGCAGCTGGCCAACAGGACAAAGATCAAAGTCTATAGTTCTAATAGGTGTACTTGTGGTAACTTCAGACAGTAGCAAGGCAGGCTCGGACAGGACTTTGGCAGCAGGCAGGCACCAGGCGTGGTGTAACAGAGCAGGCATAGTACTCTGCGCGACACGACTCCAACACAATACGGCACTTGGACCAGGATAACACGGGATACAGGTTACAAGTAGCAGGAACGTGAACACTGGGAACTGGAAGACACTTAAGGGACCATTTGCTGAGACAAACATAGGTAGTGACAACTAAGCTCAGGCAAGGCAGGAAGGGGCAGAGCACTTGTGACAGTCCAGGATCATGGGCTAATAAAATAACAGATTTAGGTGTATATATATATAAATCATGTGACTAAATTGTACTATTTTAATTTCACTATAGATATGTTTACTTAATCCCATCTAAAGAGTTATATTTAGAATCACACAGTATAGTTTTCTGTTCCTCTGTATCTAGAATTTTATCCAGATACCTTTCTTACCTCTCCTGGAAGTTACATAGTTACATAGTTACATAGTTAGTACGGCTGAAAAAAGACACATGTCCATCAAGTTCAACCAAGGGAAGGAAAAAGGGAAGGAAAAATTTCTACACATAGGAGCTAATATTTTTTTGTTCTAGGAAATTATATAACCCTTTTTTAAAGCCATCTACTGTCCCTGCTGTGACCAGCTCCTGCGGTAGACTATTCCATAGATTCACAGTTCTCACTGTAAAGAAGCCTTGTCGCCTCTGCAGCTTGAACCTTTTTTTCTCCAGACGGAGGGAGTGCCCCCTTGTTTTTTGAGGGGGTTTTACAAGGAACAGGATTTCACCATATTTTTTGTATGTGCCATTAATATATTTATATAAGTTAATCATGTCCCCCCTTAGTCGTCTTTTTTCAAGGCTAAATAGGTTTAATTCTTTCAATCTTTCCTCATAACTTAAATTCTCCATGCCCCTAATTAGCTTCGTTGCTCTTCTTTGTATTTTTTCCAACTCCAGGGCATCCTTTCTATGAACTGGAGCCCAGAACTGGACTGCATATTCTAGATGAGGCCTCACTAATGCTTTGTAAAGTGGTAATATTACATCCCTGTCCCGCGAGTCCATGCCTCTTTTAATACACGACAATATCCTGCTGGCCTTTGAAGCAGCTGATTGACACTGCATGCTGTTATTGAGTTTATGATTTACAAGTACACCCAGATCCTTCTCAACAAGTGAATCCGCCAGTGTAGCTCCCCCTAGGACATATGATGCATGCAGGTTGTTGGTACCCAGATGCATAACTTTACATTTATCTACATTAAACTTCATCTGCCAAGTGGACGCCCAAACACTTAGTTTGTTTAAATCTGCCTGTAATTCATGAACATCTTCCATAGTCTGAACTATATTGCATAGCTTGGTGTCATCTGCAAAAATAGAAATAGTGCTATTAATCCCATCCTCTATATCATTAATAAATAAGTTGAATAATAGGGGTCCCAGCACTGAACCCTGGGGTACACCACTTATAACCGGTGACCATTCAGAGTAGGAATCATTGACCACAACTCTCTGGATACGGTCCTTGAGCCAATTCTCAATCCAATTACAAACTATATTTTCTAAACCTATAGTCCGTAATTTACCCATTAGGCATCTATGGGGGACAGTGTCAAATGCCTTTGCAAAGTCCAAAAACACTAAATCCACAGTGGCCCCTCTGTCTAGACTTCTGCTCACCTCTTCATAAAAACAGATTAGGTTAGTTTGACAACTTCTGTCCTTAGTAAAACCGTGCTGGCTGTCACTTATAATGCTATTTATTGTCACATAATCCTGTATATAGTCCCTCAATAGCCCCTCAAACATATTCCCCACGATGGATGTTAAGCTTACTGGTCTATAATTACCCGGGGAAGACATAGAGCCCTTTTTGAAAATAGGCACCACATTTGCCCTGCGCCAGTCCCTTGGCACTATACCAGTCACTAGAGATTCTCTGAATATTATGAAAAGGGGGACAGAAATAACTGAACTAAGCTCTTTAAGAACTCTAGGGTGTAACCCATCTGGTCCCGGGGCCTTGTACACATTTATTTTATTTAGTTTAGCTTGGACCATCTCTACATTCATCCAATTCAGTATATCAACTGATATATTAACAGCACTGGCACCGGCTACATCAGCTGCTCCTTCTTCAGTTGTATATACAGAGCTAAAGAACCCATTTAGTAACTCTGCCTTCTCTTGATCCCCTGTGATCAACTCCCCATTACCATTATCTAGGGGTCCCACATGTTCAGACCTGGGCTTTTTTGCATTTATATGCTTGAAGAATTTTTGGGGATTTGTTTTACTATCCTTGGCCACCTGCCTTTCATTTTGTATTTTTGCTAATTTTATTACATTTTTACAGATTTTATTAAGCTCCTTATATTTTACAAAGGCTACAGCTGTACCCTCAGATTTGTATTTTTTAAATGCCCTTTTTTTGTCATGTATTGCCCCTTTCACAGAATGTGTAAGCCATGTGGGGTTTACTTTGAGTCGTTTATACTTGTTACCTGTAGGAATAAATTTTGCACTATAATAACTCAAAGTAGATTTGAAAATCTCCCATTTATCATTTGTTCCATTATTTGACATTAGTTCTTCCCAGTCTATATCCTGAATTGCAGCCCTCATCCTGGGGAAATTGGCTTTCTTAAAATTAAATGTTTTTGCCCTCCCAGCCTGCGTTTGTTTTTTACAGTATAGGTAAAATGTAACTATATTATGATCACTGTTACCGAGGTTTTCACGAACATTGACATTCCCAACAAGATCTGCATTATTAGAAATGACCAGATCCAACAGAGCTTCACCTCTAGTCGGGTCTTCCACAAACTGGCCCATAAAATTTTCCTGCAACAGGTTGAGGAAATGTCTCCCCTTTGCAGTTGAAGCCGAACCATGACACCAATTAATATCCCGGAAATTAAAATCTCCCATTATCACTACAGTACCCGCCTGTGCAGCCCGCTCCATCTGTTTATATAGCTGAACTTCCATCTCATCAGTTATATTGGGGGGTCTATAGATTACACCAAAAGTAATTTTTTCAGTGTTTACCTCCCTTTCTAGTTCCACCCACAAGGTTTCAACCTCCTCACAGTATTCACCCACTATTGTCTCTTTCACACTCGCCTTCATATCATTTCTCACATACAGACATACACCACCACCTTTCCTATTTGTCCTGTCTTTCCGAAAAAGTGTAAAACCCTGTAGATTTACAGCCCAGTCATGTGAAGAGTCCAGCCATGTTTCAGCAACACCAACTATATCTATATTTTCTTCCAGTATCAAGGCCTCCAGCTCCCCCATTTTGCTTGCTAGACTTCTGGCATTTGTGAACATACACTTTAACTTGCCTGTCAGTTTTTCACTTTTATTATCAGAAATGTGATTTGACATTAATCGGGCCTTTTTATTTACACTGATGTTTTGTAACGAAAGGATCTCCTTATCCTGTTGTCTAGTCCTCTCCCCACATTCTGTTTCTCCCCCCACCAATATAGTCTGACCCCTCTCTAACCTGGCTACCCCTTTTTTTTCTACATTGACCTCCCTCCTCAGCCCTAGTTTAAATACTCCGCCACCCCAGCTAGAATTCTCTCCCCCAGCACAGCGGACCCCCTTCCATTTAGGTGCAAATCATCTGCAGAATACAGTTTGTACCCCAATGAAAAGTCAGCCCAGTGCTCTAGGAACCCAAATCCTTCTCCTCTACACCAAGACTTCAGCCATGCATTTAACTCCCTGAGCTCCCGCTGTCTTTCCTGTGATGCGCATGGCACAGGCAGTATTCCTGAGAATACTACTTTGGAGGTCCTTCCCTTCAGCTTGTAGCCTAGTTCTTTAAAATTATTCTTAAGGCTCCTCCACCTACCATTTATTCTGTCGTTGGTACCGACATGGACCACGACAGCTGGATCATCACCAGCCCCTCCCAGCAATTTGTCCACCCGTTCCACCACATGCCGAACCCTGGCACCAGGGAGACAGCAAACCATTCGGTTGAGGTGGTCTTGGCGACAAATTATTCTATCCGTCTTCCTGATTATAGAATCCCCTACGACTATCAATTTTCTTGGCTTACCTGCATTACCATCCCGCCGACTACTAGCTGGGCTGTTCTCCCGGCTGTTAGGGAGATCAGTATCCACTAGGGCTGCCATTTCTGAGACTGACACCCCCGCATCATCACCCAACTTGGCAATTTTGCCTGGAATGTCAGAAACCGGATCGGCCTTCCTTGTCTTTGACCCCTTTCTACTGCCCCTAACTACATTAACCCAGCTACTTACCTGATCCTGCTCACCCATGTCTTCACCCTCCAGTTGTAACCCACTAACTGCATGCTCTGTGAGCAGCAAGCTCCGCTCAAAATTGTCTATCCTCCTCAGTGTTGCATTCTGCTCCTCCAGATCTCTAATACGAGATTCCAGGTGAACAACATGCTCACATCTGCCACAGAGATATTCACCCTGGAACTCCGGCTCCAGTCGTGCATACATATGGCAAACTGTGCACTGAAGAAAACCTCCAATCTTGCTATCCATTATCCAAGTTACAAAAAAACAGCAAACAGGTGTTAATCAAAAATAAAAAGAAGTAGAAGAGCACTTACTGGGACTTTAACTGCTCTTTTCAACTCCGGTTTTTGGAACTCCACTTGTTATCCCTCTTAGGCTCAGCAGAGAGCAGGCCTCTTTTTTCTATTTTAATTATAGTTTTAAGATCTTGGATTACCTCATTAATTGAAGGGATCGTTTGTGACAATGTCTTAGAATATTTTTCTCTGCCACTAGTAGCACCATATGGAGGGTGTGTAGGGTATATCTCCCTTTCCCTTTTTTTTTTCACATAACTATGGAGCAAGTACAAACTCAGTCAACCCCAAGCGGAGAACAAAATCTCTTACTTCCTCCCAGAATAGTTTCAACTTTTTACAACCCAAAAACAGTGCATCAGATTTGGCCTGAGTTATCCACATTTGGGGCATTCCTGTTTATAACCTGCTATATACTGCCGCAGTGGCAAGTTATACACTACATAGGCATCATAAATGTGACCTCTCTCCATAAGATTTTTCTTAACAAATGTGAATCAAGTATTATTTTACTCATTAAAAACTGCTTTCAAAAGAATATATCTAAACTGTACATGCTTTTATTAGAAGTTTATTTTACATTACGGCATTTATTAAGGTTTGATGAATAAACTCTTGATTCATGAGTTTTTATAAAAAAAAGTGGAGCAAGAAGATACTGAATAAAATCTATATGTCTTGCTGATAATGCTGTGTTGTGAATATTTCAAAGAGGATAAGCGTACTATTAACGCTGAACGGCCACATTATCAGAGACACCCATCTTGTAGTGCGTTGGACCTCCTCTGGCCTTTAGAACTACAGCTATTCATCGTGGGATAGATTACACTAGGTATTGAAATGACTTTGTCTGGAATACTGGCCCATGCTGACAGAGTAGTTTCTCCCAGTTGTTGGTAAAGTGTCCTTCAGGTATAGGGCGTACAGCTGACATGAATGTTTAAGTAATCCCTACTGTTCAAATGTCCATCCACAGATATCAGAGGACCCAGTGTGTGCAAAGGAAACATTCCCCCCACCATTACTGTAAGGGCTGATTCAGACGAACGTGCCGTTTTTGCGCACGCAAAAACCGTGGCGTTTTGCGTGCACAAAAGGCACTTGACAGCTCCGTGTGCCCTGTTCATATGGATGCGTGGCTGCGTGCTTTTCGTGCAGCCGCCATCTTTATGACACTCCGCTTGGATGTTTGCAAACAGAAAAGCATGTGGTGCTTTTCTGTTTACATTCATTCTTTTACTGTTATTGCGCGAATAACGCTTGTCCCACGGAAGTGCTTCCGTGGGGCATGCGTAATTTTTACACACCCATTGACTTCAATGGGTGCGTGATGCGCGAAAAACTCCGACACATAAAACATGTCGCGAGTTTTACGCAGCGGACTAACGCTGTGCAAAACTCACTGACTGTCAGCACTGCCCCATAGACTTCTCTAGGTCTGCGCGAGCCGCGTGAAAACCACGCGGCCGGCACGAACGCAAAACACGTTCGTCTGAATCCACCCTAACTGTTGACACCTGAAAAAAAAGGTTCATCAATTCATGCTGCTTGCGCCAAATTCTAGCCCTTTCATCAGCAAGCTGCAACAGAAATCTGGATTCATCTGACCAAGCTGTGTTTTTCCACTGCTCCTTTTGCCCACTGGAGTCTTGCCTTAAGTGTCCCTTAGACAGCATTGGCACTCGAACTGGTCGCCTGCTGTTATAACCCATCAGTGCAAAGAAATGACGAGTGCATTTGGACACATTAGTTGGAGCACCGGTGTTGTATTTGGCTGCAATTAGCTTGAATGGGCACTGCCTGTTCGTCAGAGCGATTCTTGACATCGTTCCGTGACCCCTTTCAAAGACGAGTTGTTTACGTCCCTAGGAGCCCCTTTCGTTTTTATGCTTTTCCTCAATCACACCATTCTCGGTTTACTCTCGACACCGTTACATGTGAAAACCTCACAAGATTCACTGATTATATATAGTGCATGTGCGCTGCCATGTGTATGTTCTCTCTCTTTTACGTTTATTGTCCTATGGATTATTCTGAGGGATTTCTTGATTGTACGGTGTGCATTCTTGATGCTAAAATGATCGTTTCCATGCAGTTGTCATTCTGGTGATTAAAGGCTATGTAAACCTTTGATGGGCATTTTTATTAATTTTTTAATAAACAGGTCAGTCAGTGTGTTTGGTGAAACTTTATAATTAGTCTTCATTAAAAATTAGTTTTACTTTTTTAGATAAAGCTGCTCTGTATAATCTATAGAGAACAGCTGAATGTAGCGCTAAATCCTATTCCCGTCAGGTCCGCGAGGGTGACGGGTTCAGTGACAGCGGGTCCTGCGTTTGTCTCTGACCACTCATGATCCTCCTGTATTTGATCACATCTAAGTTCATTTTGACCTGACGGATTTAAGTCAAAACGAAAGACACAGATGCTCTGTATAGAGAATAGAGAGCAGCTGCGTCTCAAAAAATAAAACTAATTTGAAAAAAAACAAATTATAAATTTACACCAAACACAGTGACTGACCTGTTTATTAATAAATAAAAAAAAACATGCCCCTCAAATGTGCGCATAGCCTTTAACCTCTTCATCGACTAAAGGGCTAAAAGGTAGGTATTGATGTTATGTTAGGTTTGTCAATTTCCCATCAGGTCTATGTTGGTGTTTAGGACTGATGGTTTGAGAGTAGCACATAAATTCATAAAAAGGTATTTTCCTATTTTTTTCTCTATTATGTAATATTTTTTTTATCAGTTCCCTGATGCACAGAGATCATGTGTTGTGCAAGAGATGTTTTTCTATTATTCTTGATATTTTTACAATGCTCTGGGAACCGGTCTTTTAGTCTCCTGGTGGATTTACCTACTGTTGTAGAAAAGATAACATATTACAAAAATAACATATAACATTGGTAGAATCACAGGTACTTTCTTGCCTAATGAGAAATTATTTGTTTGCTTTGTTTGATGTAAAATGAAGTTTATTTTCTCTCATATTTTTACATTTTTTATTTAACTCACCGCATTTGGCAAGATCCACAACTTTTGTATTTTTCCGTCAACGACATAGCTGTATATATATTTTTTTTGTTGCAGGCCAAGTTGTAGTTTTTAATGGCACCATTTAATGTACCATGTAACGTACTGAGAAATGTTAAAACATTTAGTGGGGTAGCGTTGAAAAAAAACCAGCAATATCCCCATTGCTTTTGTGTTTTGTTTTATACAGCATTCACCCTGTGGTAAAAAAGACATGTTAACTTAAATGATTCTGTGGGTCAATACTAATACGATAATACCAAATGTATTTATTGTTTTTATGTTTTACTGCTATTACTAAACAATAAAAATAAAATTGCTTTCTGTTGCCTTATTCTGAGGCCCATAACTTTTTCATTTTCACGTCAGTGGAGCCTTGTGAGGGCCTGTTTTTTGCTGGGCAAGTTGTTTTTCATGTAGCATTAATACTATTTTAGGGGGCATGCAACTTTTTAATCATATTTTATTCCTTTTCTTGGGGAGAGGCAAAGTGACCCAAACAATCTAATTCTAGATTTTTTTTTAGATGGTGTTCATTGTTTCAGATAAATAACATTATATTAGAATAGATCAGACTTTTAGGGATGCGGTGATATCAATTATGTTTATTTTTTATTATTTATATAACTTTAGAGAGAAAATATTTTCTTCTTTTCATTTGTAAAGACGTTATTTTATAATATTTTCCCTGCTAGGTGACTTGAACAAGCGAACCCTTTGACTTAATGGAAGGCTAAAGATGGCAGACTTGGGGCCCCAGTCTGCCATGACAACAATCTGTAATACACAGCTGACATCCTGCTGCAACGGTGGTGATGGCAGTTAACGCCGATAGCTGCCGTTTAACCCCTTCAATGCGGTGGTCAATGGTGTCTGCCGCATTGAAGTGGGGGGGCTCCCTCTATACCCCCCGCCCTATGAGAGATGGTTGCTATGGGAACCAGAAAGCCTAACAACGGCTTCCTGGTGGCCAGGTACGGAAGCCTATTAGGTCCTGCCTAATAGGTTAACTGTCAGATAAAAAAATGACAGTTACAATACACTGGACTACATAAGAATAAAAATTACATAAAAAAACAAGGACAGAATTTATTTTCTGGTCACCTTGTCTCAGAAAAAACTGTAATAAAAAGTGATCAAAAAGTCGCAGGTACTCTGGAAACAGTACCCACAAAATATACAGTTAGTCACACAAAAAAAACAAGCCCTCCCACAGCGATATTAACTAAAAAAATAAAAAAGTTATGGCTGTCAGAAAATCTTGACACTAAAACATGATTTTTTTTTAGAAAATAATATTTTTATTGTGGGAATGTAGTGAAACTTAAAAAAAACAATAGTAATTTTGTGTCACTGTGTGGTAACGTGGGCGCCGAGTCTGAGCTGAAGTTGGTATTCGCGCCCTTTGGTCACGGTGGCGCACTTTCTCTCTCTCACGCCTCGGGCCGCAGAACCAGTGAAATAAGTGGTGCTTGTAGGATACACTGTTCTCTATCCCCTGGGATGTTATGTGGTGTACCCCAAAATAAGGATGTTCCAGGAGACAGGGTTCAATAAACTTTCACAGTAGTTTTACTGGGCACAATATGCTTGGTGGTTACTTTTGTTACAGAGGCAATGTCTTTAAGTAGTATAAACATATCACAGGGTATTGCAAATGGTGGTACCTGCTTCACCTCCCTGACTCTGTCTGTAATTCCTCCAAGTGGGCTGTGAGCTCTGCTCCTCTTTCTTCTCTATACTGTGCTGGAAGGTGTGCTGCTGACTGTCCCCATCCAGTTGCACTATCACAGAGGAATGGTGTCCCTTGGGGATTCTAGGCTCTGTGCAAGCTCCTTGCTTTGCTCTAGGCACTCTCAGTAGTGTCCAAGCTCCTTGTCTGGCTTCTGTGCCACATGCAACACACACTGACCTGCACTCCTTTCACTTCCACATGGCTGTAGCTGATCCTCTCACATAATTCCTCTCAGTTCCACATGTCTGCTGCAGCATCTCACTGAATCCAACTTTAGACACTGACTTGTCTGCTCTCCTCTGCCTGCACGCTGCTGAACACTTCTCCTCACTTCTGCACTGCTCTGCTTCACACACTGCACTGGGTGAGGTTTGTTCCTGTGTCCCCAGCTAGCTACACCCCTCCCCTCTCTCTGGAGAATACATCTTAAAGGTGAAGCAGCCCATTTATGTTTCTGCTGAGTCATATAGGGAAGTGAATTCAGTACCAACCATGATTACAGAATAAAGCACATTAAAACCTGCATACTAAAGCTACAGTACAATTACAGTAAATAAACAGCAATTTTCCTGGGTATCACAACTGTAATCGTATTGACCCACAGAGTGAAGTTAACATGTTGTTTGCACGGCACGATGAACACCGTAAAAAGGAAGAAACAAAACAATGCTAGAATTGCTGTTTTTTTTGGTTTCCTCGTCTCCCAAAAAATAGAATAAATAGTGATAAAAAAATTGCATGTACGTCAAAATGGAACCAATAAAAATTACAGCTCGTTCCACAAAAACAAGCCCTCACACAGCTCAGTCAACGGAAAAATAACACGTTATGACTCTCAAAACTTAATGATGCAAAATTATGCTAAATAGAGGTGAGCGAACCGGGACAACCGAACCCGGTTTCGGTCCGAACATCAGGAAAAGTTCGGTTCGCAGCGAATCCGAACTTCACCGGGTTCGGCCGAACCCGTTTTGACCGAACCCGGTCAAAAATATTATACAAATCGGCAGCCACTTGTCTCTATCAATCACTGATAGAGAAAAGAGGCTGCTGATTAAAAATAAAATAAAAAGCATTTCACACGTACCCTGTCGTTGTCTTGGTCACGAGTCCCTCTTCTTCCTCCAGTCCGACCTAATTTTCTGACGCGGCAGCCTGTGATTGGCTGCAGAGGCCTCTGCAGCCTGTGATTGGCTGCAGAGGCTGTGGCAGCCTGTGATTAGCTGCAGCGGTCACATGGGCTGTATCGTCATCCAGGGCCGGATGTCGAGAGGGACGCGTCACCAAGGCAACGGCCAGGAGACCGGACTGGAGGAAGCAGAAAGTTCTCGGTAAGTATGAACGTCTTTTTTTTTTACAGGTTACTCTATGTTCTTATCGGAATTCACTGTCCAGGGTGCTGAAACAGTTACCGCCGATCAGTTAACTCTTTCAGCACCCTGGACAGTGACTATTTACTGACGTCGCCTAGCAACGCTGCCGTAATGACGGGTGCACACATGTAGCCACCCGTCATTATGGGGCCTCATGCACGCGACCGTAAAAACACCCGTTATTACGGGTCGTAATTACGACCCGAAATAGCGGGCCCATAGACTTCTGTTAGCCACGGGTACCTTCCCGTTTTCTCACGGGAAGGTGCCCGTGCCGTTAAAAAGATAGAACATGTTCTATTTTTTGATTTTATGGGCCGTGCTCCTATACTTTATGGGAGCACGGCTCAGAAAAACGACCGGCTGCCCGTGGCCGGCCGTGCTCATCTCCTGAAATACTCTGTGCTGCCTTAAACTCTGTGGACAGGTCAGGATCCTGTTTCTTTTAAATGGCCGGCCTTCTGACTTCATCCTGACGTGCGTGACCGCCACTACAGCTTGTGATTGGCTGCAGCGGCGACATGGATGAAACGTCATCGCTGGAGGAATGTAAGTATGAACGTATTTTTTATTTTTTTTTATTACATTAAAATTGTATTTTCCGCGCACCGAGCATGTACTGTCAAGGTTGCTGAAAGAGTTAGTGCAGCCCATTAACTCTATCAGCACCCTGGACAGTACCATGCTCGGCGCACGGAAATTACAGGTTCGGTCCGAACTAGTTCGGTCCGAATCAAACTTTTTCGTGAAATTCGGCGAACTAGCCGAACCAAACTTTTCATAAGTTCGCTCATCTCTAATGCTAAATGACGGCCCAGACTAATTTTTTAGGTCCAGTCGTTTTTCACTAAAAACCCCACATCAACATTTGCTAGACCCCCACAGGTGGAACCCGTAGATGCAGCGGAGATGAGGAAACTTTAGGGTGTTGTGCTGCTTATAGGGCTAGTGAAGAAGTCAAAGATTAGGCAATACTGGAGCGCAGATATTTTGTACAATACCCGAAAAACCCAGCCTGTGCATAAAGGATTGGTTCAAAGCGTACCACACCAATCCATGGATTATTCATTTTATTATTCATTCACCCCATTATTACATCATCCTATTATGCCCTGATGTACTCCGCCCAGTTTACATATACCCTGATGTACTCCGCTCAGCTTACATATACCCTGATGTACTCTGCCTAGCTTACATATGCCCTGATGTACTCCTCACAGCTTACATATACACTGATGTACTCCGCACAGCTTACATATACCCGATGTACTCACTATACCCCTTGATTCCTTGACGGGTGTAGTTTGCCAAATGTTGTCTTTTTGGGAGTGTTTCCCCACAAGACCTCTTCAAACCTGACATGGTGCCTAAAATATATTCTAATAAAAAGAAGGCCCCAAAATCCCTTAGGTGCTCCTTTGATTCTGAGGCCTGTGTTTCAGTCTATAAGCACACTAGGGCCACATGTGGGCTATTTCTAAAAACCCAGAATCTTGGCAATAAATATTGAGTTAGGTTTCTCCGGTATAACCCTATATGTTATAGAAAAAAAAAAGGATTAAATATGAATTTCTGCAAAAAAATAAAAGAAATATGTAAATTTCACCACTACTTTGCTTTAATTCTTGTAAAACTCTTAGAGTGTTAAGAAACTTTCTAGATGCTATTTTGAATACTTTGAGGGTGCAGTTTTTAAAATGGGCTGATTTATGGGGGTTTGTATTGTATGGAATTGCTGCTAAAGTTCAAAAAAAATCTCAGTATTGTTTGGATAGGTAAAAGCATTCCAAAGTTATTACCACATAAAGTGACACATGTCAGATCTGTAAAAAATCAGCTTCGTCTTTAACCCTTTCAAGACTGAGCCTGGTTTGGCCTTAATGACGAAGCCGATTTTTCAAATCAGACATGTGTCACTTTATGTGGTAATAACTTGGGAATGCTTTTTCCTATCCAAGCGATACTGAGGTTGTTTTCTCAAGACATATTGTACTTTATGTTAGTGAAAAAATTTAGTCGATGAAATTCAATATTTATTTGTAAAAAAAACAGCAAGATTTGGAGAGAATTTGCAAAAATTAGCATTTTTCTAAATTTCAATTTATGTGCTTGTAAAACAGATAGTAACACCACACAAAATAGTTACTAGTTTACATTTCCTATATGTCTACTTTATATTTGCATCGTTTTTTGGATATTCTTTTATTTTTCTAGGACGTTACAAGGCTTAGAACTTTAGCAGCAATTGCTCATATTTTCAAGAAAATTTCAAAAGGCTATTTTTTCAGGGACCAGTTCAGTTCTGAAGTGTCTTTGAGGGCCTTATAAATGAGAAAGTCCCCATAAATCACCCCATTTTGAAAACTGCACCCCTCAAAGTATTCAAATCAGCATTCAGAAAGTGTTGTAACCCTTTAGGTGTTTCAAGGGAATTAAAGCAAATTAGAGGTGAAATGTTTTTGCCAAAATTCATATGTAATAAAAAAAATTCTGTACCACAGAAGGTTTTACCCGATAAATGAAACTCAATATTTATTGCCCAGATTCTTTAGTTTTTAGGAAAGTCCCACATGTGGCCCTAGTGTGGTAATGGACAGAAACACAGGCCTCAGAAGCAAAGGATCACCTAGTTGATTTTAGGCCTCCTTTTTTAGAATATAATTTTAGGCACCATGTCAGGTTTGAAGAGGTCTTGTGGTGCCAAAACAGTGGAAAACCCTGAAATTGACCCCATTTTGCAAACTACACCCCTCAAGGAATTTATCTGGGGGTGTAGTTAGCATTTTGTAGTTAAATGAATATCTACTTTTTTTCTGAAAAAACGTAATTGTTTTTTTAATTTTTACAAGAAAAAAACACCCCAACATATGTAAAGCAATTTCTCCCGATTATAGTAATACCCCATATGTGGTAATAAACTGCTGTTTGGACCCACAGCAGGGCTCAGAAGAGAAGGAGCACCATTTGGATTTTGGATTTCTGATTTTGCTGGAATAGTTTTTAGTGCTGTGTCATGTTTGGTTTGCAATGTACTGGAGGGACCAAAACAGTGGAAACCCTCCAAAAGTGACCCCATTCTAGGGGTAAAGTTAGCATTTTGACCCCACAGTTGTTTTGCTGAATTCATTGAAATTAGTCTGTAAAGGTAAAAATCTACTTTTGTTTCTGAAAAAATGTAGACATTTTTAATTTTTACAAGGAATAAAGGAGAAAAAGCACCCCAACATTTTTAAAACAATTTCTCTCGATTACGGAAATATGCCATATGTGGTAATTAACCCTTTCCAGACTGATCCATTTTTGCTTTTTCTTTTTCGTTTTTCCCTCCCCGCTTTCCAAGAGCCATAACTTTTTTATGTTTCCGTCAATAGAGTGGTGTGAGGGCTTATTTTTTGCGAAACGAGCTGTAGTTTTTATTGGTACCATCTTTTGGCACATACAACTTTTTGAGCACTTTTTATTCCATTTTTTGGTATAGCCAAGGTGACCAAAAAACAGCGATTTTGCCATTTTAAAGTCTTTATTTTTCACGGCGTTCACCGTGTGAGTTAAATAATGGTATATTGTAATAGTTTGGACTTTTACAGACGCAGCGATACCAATTTTGTGTATTTTTTTGTATTTTTTTAGATTACGTTAGAGAAAAAATGTGAAAAGGTGTTTTTTTTTTACTTTAAATGTTTATTTAATTTTTTTCACTAATAATAATTAACTTTTGTTTTTACACTTTTTATTAGTCCCCCTAGGGGACTTGAACCAGTGATCATTAGATTACTGGTACAATACACTGCAATACTAGTGTATTGCAGTATATTGTAGTTTTTACAGGCTCCTGTAACAGCGTGATCTCTGTTCCTGTCCGTTAGTCCCGGGTGTCAGCTGTAATACACAGCTGACACCCACAGCATATGGATAGGGGTCAGCGCATGAGCCCGCTCCATACATCACCCCCCACACCACGACGTGCTATTAAGTCGTGGTACGCAAAGGGGTTAATGTGCAATGGATGGGGCGGAGTTAAAATTACAATTTTCCGCCGATATACCATTTAGTGCACTATATGTTATGCCCAGTTTGTGCCACAGAAGACAAATACCTCATAAAATATTAACTGGGTTCTCCTGGGTATGGCGATGCCATATCTGTGGACGTAAACTGCTGTTTTGGCTGTAGGGCTCAGAATCGAGGGAGCGGCATTTGGCTTTTGGAATGCAGCTTTAGCTTGGTAGTAGTTCTGTTTGGCGTTTTGCTAGTATTTCAGTTTATAATGCTGGGGGCATATGTAAGCTGTGCGGAGTACATCAGGGTATAATAATGGGGTAAATAAATAATAATCCGCAGATATGTGGCCAGTGTCACACTCACAAATGGCGCCCAATCTTATCCGCTTTTGGAATATGCCATATGTGGTAATTAACCCTTTCCAGACTGATCCATTTTTGCTTTTTCTTTTTCGTTTTTCCCTCCCCGCTTTCCAAGAGCCATAACTTTTTTATGTTTCCGTCAATAGAGTGGTGTGAGGGCTTATTTTTTGCGAAACGAGCTGTAGTTTTTATTGGTACCATCTTTTGGCACATACAACTTTTTGAGCACTTTTTATTCCATTTTTTGGTATAGCCAAGGTGACCAAAAAACAGCGATTTTGCCATTTTAAAGTCTTTTATTTTTCACGGCGTTCACCGTGTGAGTTAAATAATGGTATATTGTAATAGTTTGGACTTTTACAGACGCAGCGATACCAATTTTGTGTATTTTTTTTATTTTTTTAGATTACGTTAGAGAAAAAATGTGAAAAGGTGTTTTTTTTTAACTTTAAATGTTTATTTAATTTTTTTCACTAATAAAAATTTACTTTTGTTTTTACACTTTTTATTAGTCCCCCTAGGGGACTTGAACCAGTGATCATTAGATTACTGGTACAATACACTGCAATACTAATGTATTGCAGTATATTGTAGTTTTTACAGGCTCCTGTAACAGCGTGATCTCTCTTCCTGTCCGTTAGTCCCGGGTGTCAGCTGTAATACACAGCTGACACCCGCAGCATATGGATAGGGGTCAGCGCATGAGCCCGCTCCATACATCACCCCCCACACCACGACATGCTATTAAGTCGTGGTACGCAAAGAGGTTAATGTGCAATTGATGGGGCGGAGTTAAAATTACAATTTTCCGCCGATATACCATTTAGTTCACTATATGTTATGCCCAGTTTGTGCCACAGAAGACAAATACCTCATAAAATATTAACTGGGTTCTCCTGGGTATGGCGATGCCATATCTGTGGACGTAAACTGCTGTTTTGGCTGTAGGGCTCAGAATCGAGGGAGCGGCATTTGGCTTTTGGAATGCAGCTTTAGCTTGGTAGTAGTTCTGTTTGGCGTTTTGCTAGTATTTCAGTTTATAATGCTGGGGGCATATGTAAGCTGTGCGGAGTACATCAGGGTATAATAATGGGGTAAATAAATAATAATCCGCTGATATGTGGCCAGTGTCGCACTCACAAATGGCGCCCAATCTTATCCGCTTTTGGAACACTGAACTTTTTTATTTTTTCTCCACCGGAGCTGTGCGAGGAATTATTTGTTGCGGGACAATCTGTACTTTTCATTGATACCATTTTGGGGTACATGCCATTTTTTGATCACTTTTTATTGCATTTTTTAGCAAGCAGGGTGACTAAAAACCATCAATTCTGACAATGTTTTTATTATTATTTTTTTAAGGCGTTCACATTGGGCTATAAATAACCATTTTACTTTTTTATTCTGTGGGACGGTACGATTAGGTCGATACCATATGTATATAGTTATTTTATGTTTTGCAGCAATTGCGCAATAAAATAATTAATTTTTTGTGTCACCATATTCTGAGAGTCATAACTTTTTTCTTTTTCTGTAAAAAAAAAGCTGTGGGAGGGCTTGTTTTTTGCGGGACGGGTTGTAGTTTTTATTTGTACTATTTTACGAGGGGTGGTGACCAAAAAATAGTGATTCTAGCATTGTTTTTTTACTTTTTGTTTTTACGGTGTTCATCTTGCGGGAAAAATAATATTATAGTTTTATAGTTGTGGTCGTTACGATCGCGGTGATACCAAATATGTGTACTTTTTTAACGTCTTCATTTTTTTCCTATAATAAAAGACTTATTATAGGCAAAAAAAACATTTTTTGTTTGTGTAACTTATAACTTTTATTTTTACACTAATTTTAAAACATTTTTATTATCTTTATTTTCCTTTTTTTTACTTGTCCCACTAAGGGACATTTAGACTTGCAGCTCTGATCGCTGCTAGAACACATTACACTACCTACGTAGTGTAATGTATTCTAACTGTCATTGTGATGGGACAGTCCGTCACGCGCCATATTGAAGATCCAAATCAGGTACGGGGGGGGCTGGATTGGGGGGGGTTGATCTGGGTGTAATAGGGGGGTGCTATATTCTGTGAGAGAAGAGAGAGACCAAACCGCCGCTGTTTTTACAGCGATCGCCGTTATTCATTGAATAACGGCGATCATGAGACCGGGGACCGGACAAAACGGTCCTTGGTTTGTGCTCTGAGGCCTCAGCTACCTCCGTAGCTGAGTCCACGGAGTTTAAGCGTCTACCGGCACTCTGGCTTAAATACCCTTAATGGCCGCTGTGAAAACACGTATAGGTGGTCATTATGGGGTTAAGGCCAAAACAGGCTCAGTCCTGAAAGGGTTTTAGACTATTTAGTATTAGTTTATTGCCCTTTTAAGGATGACACATATACAGTTTAACTGGTGGCTTTTAAGGTTTAGTATTTTAATCCATACCTCAAACTTTCAATGTAAATTTCTGAGTAAAGTTATTACATTTGCAATATTCAAATAAACTTATACAAGCAGCAAAATACAACTTTGTATATGTATTAATTTACTTGACTGCCCATTTGAAGGGCATGATTCCTGTATTATCCAATTTACAACTGAGCATGCAATCTGGCAGCCCATCAGAGGATTATTTGCTCCTCTAAATACTCCACCTCCTATGTAACAGACAAATATACTGTATTCATGTCCCTGTACTCTAGTCCTCAAAGAATAATACAAATTTATATTCTCAAAAATAATAATTTCCAGTGATGCATTCAAGCCTAAAGCTGATCTTCAATGCTCAACTGTAAACTATGAATATAATGCATAAAGAAAAACAGCCGCAACAATATTTTGGATGAATATTTTATGTATTGGCTTTAATTACTGAGCTGAATAAAAATAAGACATAATGAAGAGATAGCCGTTACGTAAAGGAACACGCCAGGTAAAACTGATCCACTGTGTTACAGATGTAACAATCCTGAACTTGGCAATTAATACATTAACTACACTGTGGGAAGAAATGTTAACTTGAATTTTTCAATGGCTTTTTTGTGTTAAGTGCTAAGTTATTACGCTGCAGCAAGTTATCAGGGTCAAGTTATAGTTTGCTACATCTGTATGTATAGTGTAGCGGCAGAGGGGGGCATGACTTCTATTTTTGGTGTTCTGTGAATCCCTGAGTCTTGCACCTTCCCTCAGTACCTGCAGTTGGCACACAGTGTATCAGTTTTAACCCCTTGCTTTCGGCAATTAACCCCTTAAGTGCGGCGACGGATTGCCGTCGCCGCATTTAAGTGGTTTGAATTACATCGGCAGCCCCCACGAAGTGATCGTGGGGGCTACCGATGCTTGTCGCGGCAATCGGAGGTCAGACAATGACCTCCGGGTTGCCATGTACGGAAGCCTCGGAGGAACAGCCTCCGGCCGTTCCTCCTCGGCTTCCTGTCAGAGTGACAGTTACGTCACAATGACAGTTGGAGTACATTACACTACGTGTGTAGTTTAATGTACTCTAGCAGCGATCAAAGCTGCAAGTCTCAATGTCCCCTAGTGGGACAAGTAAAAAAAGTAAAAATAAGTAATAAATGTTTTTTTTAAAAAGTGTAAAAATGAGTTTATAAGTTCTATAAACACAAAATGCTTTTTTTCCCTATAATAAGACTTTCCCACACGATGAACACCCCAAAAAAAATCAATAAAAAACTACGACAGAATCGCAATTTTTTTGGTCACCACCGCTCCCTAGATAAAGAATAAAAAGTGATCAAAAAGTCGCATGTTCCCAAAAATAGTACCAATAAAAACTTCAATCCGTCCCGCAAAAAACAAGCCCTTACACAGATTTTTTTACTAAAAAATAAAAAAATTATGGCTCTCAGAATATGGTGACACAGAAAATTATTTTTTTTATAAATAAGTGGTTTTATTGTGCAAACGCAAAAAAAAAAGGACCAAACCTATATACATATGGTATCACCGTAACCGTACCAACTCGCAGAATAAAGTAAAAATGTCATTTATAGCGTACGGTGAACGCCGCAAAAAGAAAACCTAAAAAAACGGTGTCAGAATTCCAGGATTGCAGAAAAAATGGAATAAAAAGAGATTAAAAAAAATTGCATGTACCCCAAAATGGTACCAATGAGAACTACAGATTGTCCCGCAACAAATAAGCCCTCACGCAGCTCCGGTGGTGAAAAAATAAAAAAGTTCTGGCACTCAGAAAATGGCAATGCAAAATGTGCAGAATGTTCCAAAATCGGTTAAGATCGGGCGCCATTTATCAGTGCGACACCGGCCACATATCTATGAAATATTATTTATTTACCCCATTATTATACCCTCTTATTATGCCCTGATGTTCTCCACACAGATTACATATGCCCCCACATTATAAACTGAAATATCAGAGAAACCCCAAACAAAACTACTACCAAGCAAAATCTGCGCTCCAAAAGCCAAATGGCGCTCCCTCCCTTCTGAGACCTGCAGCGTGCCCAAGCAGCAGTTTGCGCCCACACATATGGCGTCGCCATACCCGAGAGAACCCGCTTAATGTTTTATGTGGTATTTGTCTTCTGTGGCACAAACTGGGCACAACATATTATGCACTAAAATGGCATATCAGTGGAAAATTGCAATTTTCACTTTGAACCATTCGCTGTGCACTAACCCCTTTGCACACTATGACTTAATTGCCGATCATGGTGCGGCGGTTGATGTATGGAGCCGGCTCACGTGCTGTGCCCGCTCCATACGCTGCGGGTGTCAGCTGTGTATTACAGCTGACACCCGGGACTAACGGACAGGTACAGCGATCGCGCTGTTACAGAAGCCTGTAAGAATAACAACATACTTCAATACATTAGTATTGCAGTGTATTGTACCAGTGATCCAATGATCGCTGGATCAAGTCCCCTAAGGGGATTGATTAATAAAATGTGTAGAAAAATTATAGTTATTAGTAGTGAGAATTTTTTTTTTTTTAAAGTAAAAAAAAAAACACCTTTTCCCATTTTTCTTCTAAAGTAATGTAAAAAAAATGATCAAAACTGGTATCGCTACGTCCGTAAAAGTTTGAACTATTACAATATACCATTATTTAATTTGCACAGTGAACACCTGAAAAAAATGTAATAATTGAAAAGCCGTTTTTTTTTGTCACCTTAGCTCTAAAAAAAATGTAATACAAATTTTGTATCACTTTTTATGTACCAAAAAATGGTACCAATAAAAACTGCAGCTCCTCCTCCAAGAAATAAGCCCTCACACCGCTCTATTGATGGAAAAATAAAAAAGTTATGGCTCTTGGATGCGGAGAGTGAAAATCTAAAATAAGAAAGCAAAAAATGGATCAGTCCTGAAAGGGTTAATTCATTTCCAATGAAAAAACGTATGACCACATGTGGGGTATTTCTGTACTCGGGAGAAATTGCTTTATAAAAAATGTTTGCTTTTTTTTCCGCCTTTATCCCTTGTGAAAATGAGAAAATTCAAAATTTTAGTGGAAAAAATTTTGATATTAATTTTCACACCCTAATTCGAATAAACTCTGCAAAAGACCCGTGGGGTCTAACTGCTCACTATACCCCTTGAAAAATTCCTTGAAGGTTTTTCCAAAATGGGGTCACTTTTGGTGGGTTTCCACTGTTTTGGTCCCTCCAGTGCATTGCAAATGCAACATGGCACCGAAAACCATTCCAGCAAAATCAGAAATCCAAATGGTGCTCCTTCCCTTCTAAGCCCTGCTGTGGGTCCAAACAGCAGTTTATTATCACATGGGGTATTGTCGTAATCGGGAGACATTGCTTTACAAATATTGGGGTGCATTTTCTTCGTTATTCCTTGTAAATATTAAAAATGTCGAAGTTGTTTCAGAAAAAAAGTACATTTTAATTTTTACAGACTAATTCCATTATATTTAGCAAAAAACCTGTGTGGTCAAAATGCTAACTATACCCCTAGATAAATGCCTTAAGGGGTGTAGTTTTCGAAATGGGGTCGTTTATGGGGAGTTTCTATCGTTCTGGCAGCTCAAAGCTTCTCCAAATGTACAGTGGGGCCTAAAACATTTTCAAGCAAAATATGAGTCCTGAAAGCCTCCGGGTGCTCCCTTCCTTTTGGGTCCTGCCGTGTGTCCAGGCAGCGCATTAGGGCCACAATGTGGGTATTTTTGAAAACACGAGAAACAGGGTGATAGATTTTGGGGTGTGTTTCTTCATTCTCATGTTCGCTTTACAAAGAAATCGGTCTTCAAACTGATACTTTTATGAAAAAAGTAAAACATTTTTTTTTTCACCTGTTATGCATTAAATTTAGCAAAAAACTGTGAGGTAAAAATACTTCCTATACCCCTAAATAAATACCTTATAGGGTCTAGTTTTCTAAATGGGGTCGTTTACAGGGAGTTTCTATAGTTCTGGCAGCTCAAAGCCTCTCCAAATGTACAGTGGGGCCTAAAATATTTTCAAGCAAAGTATGAGTCCTGAAAGCCTCCGGTTGCTCCCTTCATTTTGGGCCCTGCCGTGTATCCAGGCAGCGCATTAGGTCCACAATGTGGGTATGTTTGAAAACAGGAGAAACAGGGTGATAGATTTTGTGGTGTGTTTCTTCATTCTCATGGTCGCATTACAAAGAAATCGGTCTTCAAACTGACACTTTTATGAAAAAAAGTGTCATTTTTTTTCACCTGCTATGTATTAAATTTAGCAAAAAACTGTTGGGTCAAAATACTTACTATACCCCTAGATAAATACCTTAAGGGGTCTAGTTTTCTAAATGGGGTCATTTGTGGGGGTTTCCATCACTCTGAGACCTATGAGCCTCTGAAAACCTGGCTTGGTGCAGGAAAACAAAATGTACTTCAAAATTTATAAAATTATTATTCCATTTGTAAGTCCTCTAAATTGCTGAAAATTTATTTTATTTTTTCAAAAGTGCTGCCAAAATAGAGTAAAGAGATGGAAATATATATTTCATTAAAAAAATTGTACAGTGGGGGGCGTGGCTTGGCAGCCGACGGAGATGGCAGCATAATCACCGAGCTCCGGCACATAGCGACGAAATAAGCGACATACAGCCCTAAATTTTCCATCATCGGGTCGGAACACCTAACCCACTTACCTTACACCATGGTGAGGGGGAAAAAATCGTTGAAGGCGACGGGAATCAGCCTGGAATCCTATTTTGAACGGGACTGCAGCAGAGATGGCGGAGAGGCGCGTTCAGAACCCCGCTCACATGGGACTAGAGAGGAATCTGTGGAGAACCCGCCGGAACCAGATGCGGCACAGATATATTCTGAAACCGATGCCTCTTGTAGTTCTCGTGCAAAGAGTCCCCAGAACGCACCAACGGGACGGCGTGAAAAGGCGCAAATCAGAGATGAGGAGGCCAAGATGGCGGACTCCTCCCCAGACCGCATGAGAACATCGCCGCAATATTCCTCTGGCAGTCCTACCACCCAGACCTTGCGGGGGATAGAAGCCACTGATACAAGGGTGAGTTAGGTTCATCCCTCAGACCAAACGCCTGACTTGCATAAGGAGGGCACTGACTTGTTTGATACTGTACACACCTCTGACTCCCCTGCATCAGCTCACACACTAAAAGAAATGCTTCTTATTCTCAGAAACTCCATACACTCAGGCTTTACTCAGCTATTTCTACCGCTGCAGACCTCAGTTCGGGATCTGGAAAATCGTGTACAACATATTGAGACAAAGATGGGGGATTATGCCTCTTCACATAACCGCGTCATTGACGCACATAATGCGTTGGCTGATGATTTTGAGGAACTCAAAGCGAAAATGGCCGATATTGAAGACAGATCCCGTCGCAACAATGTGAAATTTAGGGGGATCCCTGAGTCTGTTACGCAAGGGGACTTATCACAATATCTCAAAGGTCTTATCAAGTCCCTCATTCCATCTTGTACTTCCACTGATTTAACTATAGACAGAGCCCATAGGCTCCCGAAGCCAAAACACCTAGCAGAGAATATCCCGAGAGATTTTATTGCTAGACTCCACTTCTTTCACATCAAGGAACAACTGATGGAGGGGGCTCGTCGATGCAAAGTGTTACCAGACCCGTTCCGCACTGTGAAATTATTTACCGACCTCTCAGCAGTTACACTAAGGCAGCGCAGACTGCTTACTCCGATAACGCTGGCATTAAGGAATGCGAAGATACTATACAGACGGGGCTTCCAGGTAAAAATCCTTATCAATAGAGAAGGCACCACTCATGTTATAAAGTCAGTGGAGGAAGGGAAGCAATTGCTGAGTCAATGGAGTGTACGAGTGGATATACAACCCCAAGATGACACACCGCCCCAACAATTACAGAAGGAATGGATGATGGCACCCTCCAGGAAAAAACCAAGACCCTGAAGGCTATACGTTTCGATGTGCTCCATCGGACACATTCAGATTTAAGTCGGCTTCAGACCGGACTTTCACCCCACTGGTAAACCAACACAATGGTGTTGGATAATTCACACATGTGCAATTTCTTTACTGAAACTGCTTGTCTACTGTTTGATATGTTTTTGTTCTTTTGTTCCTTAATTTCCTGTTTGCTCCCAGGTTATATGCTCACACAATGTGTAATTGGTGTATTGCTTTCATATTTTACAGAGTCATTATGGTATTACACTTTACCTCACTAAATGTAAAAGGACTGAATTGTCCGTAAAAACGCGCTTTCCTTTGGAAAGAAGCGCTGGCCCTGCTCTCTGATGTGCTTTGCGCCCAGGAAACACATATTATTGGGAAGGACACCCATAGATTAAAACACCGCCTATTTCCCAATATCTACCAAGCCCACGACACCCGTAAGAGAAGGGGGGTGTTGATTGCTATTCGTAACTCCATAGCGTTCCAAAGGATCTCCGAAACGGTTGACATCAAGGGAAGGTTTCTGATCCTAGTCTGCTCTCTGAATAATGTTAAGTACACAATAGTAAATCTATATGCCCCGAATTCAGGATCAGGGAGATTCCTCCATAAAATTTCTAGGATCTTAACCAAGGTGAAACAGGGGAAACTATTACTCAGCGGGGATTTTAATGATATTGTAGATGACCAATTAGATACCACTAATGTGAACAGGTCACGTTCTGCTACCCTCTCCGCTTTCATTCATAAGGAGGAGTGGTATGACGTCTGGAGAGCCCAACATGGGTCAGAGAGAGACTACACTTTCTTTTCTAATGTTCACCGCTCGTATTCCCGCATTGACATGTTTCTGTTAGACAGACACCTTCTACTTCAAGCTAAAACGTCCACAATTGAACTTATTAAATGGTTGGATCATGGGGCTATTACTCTCACTATTGAAGAGCAATTCAATGGAGACACTAATAGGCTTTGGAGAAACAACACTTACATCTTGGGGCACTCCACTTATAAGAAAGAGATTGAGAGGGAATTGAACGAATACTTCCATTTCAATGCTTCCTCAGTAGAGGATCCATATATCATGTGGAATGCACATAAGGCAGTTCTGAGGGGGGTTCTGATTAGAATAAGTCACAGAGATAGAAAACAGAGGGAGAAAAAAATATCTGAGACACTCGCAGAGATTCAAACTCTAGAAACTCTAAATAAAACTAAACCCACCCAAACCCAATCCTTAGCTCTAACTACCTTGAGGAACCGCTTGAAAGGCCATTTGATAATCGACTACGAGAAAGCAATAAAAAAAAACAAAGCTACATTTTATTCCCAAAATAACAAAGCGGGTAAGCTCTTAGCTCATAGGCTTAAAGTGCAACATAGCAAAGCTAGAATCCCCTATCTGAAAGATCCCTCCTCGTCCGCAAAAATTTTAGATCCTCGAGCGATAGCAAATAAATTTAAAGATTATTAAGCAGGCCTATACAATCTAGAAGACAACTCATCCCAGACTCAAAATTTTCCGACTCTTTTTAACGCATTCATGGAACACATCTCTTTACCTTCTCTTACATCTGAGCAATTAACGGCTCTTAACAAGCCCATCTCCGCTCAAGAGATAGCTGATATTATTACCTCCCTACCAAATGGGAAAGCGCCTGGGCCAGACGGCCTCGCAAATGACTACTTTAAACTTTATAACACAATTTTGCTTCCCCATCTAACCAGAATTTTCCAAAGAGCTATGCAAGGTCTTCCCTTTCCACCAGAAATGCTCTCAGCACTAGTTATCACCATTCCAAAACCAGACAAATCCCCGGATACCCCCCAAAATTTTAGACCTATCTCCCTATTGAATTCGGATCTGAAAATATATGCAAAACTCCTAGCGAATAGACTAGCACCTATTCTTCCAACTCCTAATTCATCCTGACCAGGTGGGATTTGTGAGGCAAAGGCAGGCCTCTGACAATACTAGAAGGGTACTAAATCTAGTGGATTATGCTGACAAGAAAATGATACCGTCCGTATTGGTCACGCTAGATGCTGAAAAGGCGTTTGACCGCATAAATTGGAGATTTGTGTTCGAAGTGTTGGAAAAGATGGGCTTTGCAGGAAACATTCTTACAGCAATTCTCAATCTGTACACAACCCCATCTGCCAGAGTATCTACCAATGGGGTTATATCAGACAGTTTCTCCATTAAAAATGGTACCAGACAAGGCTGCCCCCTGTCACCCGTGATTTTTATTTTATCCATAGAACCCTTTGCCCAGGCCCTCCGGAATAACAAAGACATACAAGGTATTACTATAGGGGGGAAGTCTCATTTAATTTCATTATATGCGGATGACATACTCCTATCTCTTACCGACCCCAGCAGATCGTTGGCAACAGCTTTTGAGGTCATACGAAGGTATGGAGATTTATCTAATTACAAAATAAATGAGAAAAAATCGCAAGCTCTCCCGATTAGACTCCTTAGCACCGATCTGGCATCTCTTAAGACCCTGTACCCCCTGGATTGGCAAGAGACCGGCATCAAATATTTGGGGACTACAATTACTAAATCCATATCATTGATTTATAAACACAATTACCTGCCGCTCCTACAAGCTCTAGAGGGGGAACCTAAAGTCTATAAGGCACAGGAGATTTTGTGGATTGGACGCATCGCGTCTTTCAAGATGATGTCTCTTCCTAAATTGCTATACATCTATAAAACCCTTCCAGTAAAACTGCCAAACACCTTCTTTAAAAGTCTTCAATCTATATTGGCTAGGTTTGTTTGGCAAGACAAACCACCGAGGGTCGCGAGGTCAACATTATCTAGATAGAGGGGAAAGGGAGGTTTGGGCCTCCCGATACTTAAAGATTACTATATTGCTACACATATATCTACATTAAAACACTGGTGGATGATGGATGAAGGGAAGAATTGGGTCCACATCGAATCATCTCTTGCTCCCAAACATAACTTGAAAGCACTTCTCATTAGCTCATTATGGGGGCTTCCGCCTCTGGAGAATTTACATCCTATTATGCGCAATTCTATGGTGCCAACTTCACGCTTCCTCGAGTAGCCAAGCTTCCACACTAACATCGTTAGCTCCTCTGGAAGCCCTGGAGCTTATAGTGAGAGATTTAGACCTACATAGATGGAAACAGGGTACTCTTAAATCGGTGTCACAGTTATATGACAAAGGGCAACTATTAGCCTTCCCTGATCTGTCCAATACATTCCATATCCCTAGGACAGAATGCTTCACGTACCTGAGAGTTAAGCACTTCCTAGACAGCCTGCAGATTTCACCTATTAGTTTAAACTGGGATCTCATCTCAATATTTAAAATACCGTCCGCAGCCTTTAAAACACTGAGGCCTATTTATGACCTGATTGGAGAGAAATCAGACTTTGTTAAGTCCCCATGCATATTGGCATGGGAGAAAGATCTGGGACAATCATTTACAAAAACAACATAGAGCAAAGCGACTGCTTACACTGCAGAACATTTTTAATGTACCTCACATTATGAAGCTGCCATGAAAACTCTCCTAAGGTGGTATTATACTCCAGACAGACTATGTAGAATATTCCCTAACACTACAGCTCTATGCTGGCGAGGCTGCGGACAGGTGGGCTCTCTGCTACACATGTTGTGGTCATGTCCTCTTGTTAAGGCCTATTGGGTCAAGGTTTATGATCTTATATCTGAAATAACAGGAATTACGCTAGTGCAATCACCTACACTCGCATTACTATTCCTGAACATACACATGATCCCTTTGAGCCAAAGAGCCTTGATAGGCCATATGTTGCTGTCAGCCAAACTAGTTCTTACAAGATATTGGAAAACCCAGACAACTCCACATATATCTGAAGTAATTGCCCTTCTTAACAACACGTATAACTGTGAGAAGACACTTTCATTCAGTGTGTTTGGGAAGAGAGTGGAGGAGAAGTGGAAATCATGGGCACTGAGTGCCAACTGTGTAAAGTACTAAATAGACCTTTTTATACCAGATGCCAATTGTGTGTGTAATGTTTTTGTTAAGTTGACTGGTTATTTCTCCCTTATTCAGAGGTTGACACAGTACCGTCCTAGAATTAAGATCACATGAAGCAACTGCAAAATACATTTAATGCCTGCATATTGTAATTTTTCTCTCCCTCTATGCAATTTGGAACTAGGATGGTTCTTGATGTATGTCAATGTATCTTATTTTATGTCTTATTAGACGAGATGTTTATGTCTATATGGTGTTATATATAAAACACAATAAAAAACCTTTGTTATAAAAAAAAATTGTACAGTATGTGTGTACATATGTGACATATTGCAGTTAAAAATAGGGAAAAATTGTAATTTTTACAAAATTTCTTCAATTTTTCTATTTTTTTATTAATTTCCGCAAATTGTATCAGTCTACTTTTAACACTAAAATAAAGTACAACATGTGACGAAAAAAACAATGTCAGAATTACTTGTATATTCAAAACTTTCACAGAGTTATTCTCTGTTAAAGTCAGACATACCAGATTTGAGAAATCTGGCTTGGTCATTAAGGTATAAACAGGCCCGGTCATTAAGGGGTTAATAGGAATGTTCCAATCCTCTACACATGCTGTAAACTATATTATGTGAAGATTATTTGACTTGCACCCATTATAACACATTAATTTCTCTAATTTAAATTTTTACGTTTTGATCTTACCAGACCCAGTTAATGCACTGAACTATAAATATGGGTAATACAGTATTACATTGTTATATTTTTCCAATAGTTCCTCCCAAGTACATAACCATTGGACTAAAAAAAAAATCAGTGCTGGACAGGCACCACAAAATTGTGCCTATAAGGGTTTCTATTATGTATTTTTAATATAATTTTTTTTACGCTATAGTACACTTTAGCTGATAAAGGTTTCTCCTGATAATTTATACTTGTGTCCAATTACTTTTACTAACTTACCATACAAGAAACTGTATCTGTAAATGGTTCTTGGTGAGTATACAGTATGTTTTCATTATTCTACCTGCCAGTCATTCTATCACACTGAACCACTCTGCGGGTTAATATTCCAATAGGCACACGTTATCATATACTTCTGATCATAGGGCTTAGTGAAGATTATACTATTGATACCGTCAATCAGAAAAATGTGAGCAACAGTAGATGTTTATGTGGGTGGGAATATTTACACACTGTCTGGTTTAGGGTGAAGGTTTCAACAAAGAGAACTTTTCTCCAAACTTATCATTTGTAAATTGATGAAAAGATGGTAAAAATATATCAATTAAAAAAAAATGAACAAGTATAAAATTATTTAACAAAAAACATAATTTTATGCATGTATTGCATACTTAAATAAGATGTTGTTTCATATTTAAAATATGTAATAAGTAATCTCTCTATAGTTATTGAAATACATGTTTCTATCTATAGATTTAACATACGTCCATTGGGATTTTAAGATAGGAATCAAAAGAAAAATCTTATTTATTTCATTATATATATATTTATAGAGGTCAAAGATAAATGTTTCAGATATTGAGCTTGATAACCATTTATAGCCCTAGAGTTCATTGGTAACAATCTTTCTAGCCATCACTAGGGATGCTTAGGAGCTGATAGCATACAGACTTATTATTGAGGTCAATGGTAGCTTTATACATCCGTATGCACAGAATTTGGAATCTAAAAAGAAAATTATGTTCAAAGTTGGACATTTATGCCTCATGCACATGACCGTAGTGGTGTGCACGGCCGTGATTTTCGGCTTGGATGGCCGCGGAGTGTCACCCGCGGGCCGCCCGCATATCGCGGGTTGTGCACATAGCCGCATTCATTTCTATGAGCCTGGACCACAAAACACGGCTGTAATTAGACATGTCCTATCTTTTTGCGGTCCAGGCTCCTGGGCAATGCACGGACCATGGAAGCCACAGTCGTGTGCATGGGCCCATAGAAATGAATGGGACCACAATTCACCGGCAGATTTGCGGGTGAATTGCGGTTGCAAAAACACGTTCATGTGCATGGGGCCTTACTCTTTACTTTTACATTTCAGTTATATAAAAGTTCAAAATTTTTTTTTTGTGGCCCTACACTTGTGTACAACCTCTCATTCAACATGGAACACATCTTTACCATGTTTTATTTACGTGCTAATATGCTTAACCCCGTAGGGTATGTGCAAACGTAAACTGCATTTACGTCTGAAATTACGGATCTGTTTTCAGGAGAAAACAGCTCCGTAATTTCAGACATAAAAGCTCCTCCTCGCATTTTGCGAGGCGTCATTGACGGCCGTAATTTAGAGCTATTCTTCATTGAATTCAATGAAAAACGGCTCAAATTACGTCCAAAGAAGTGTCCTGCACTTCTTTGACGAGGCAGTCATTTTAATGCGTCGTCGTTTGACACCTGTCAAACGACGACGCGTACATTACAGGTTGTCGTCACACCCATTCAAATGAATGGGCAGATGTTTGCCGACGTATTGGAGCCGTATTTTCAGGCGTAAATCAAGGCATAATACGCCTCGTTTATGCCTGAATATAGGTCGTGTGAACCCAGCCTCAAGGACACAACCTGTTTTGGCCTTAAGGACATAGCCAATTTTTTCAAATCTGACATGTATCACTTTATGTGGTAATAACTTTGGAATACTTTTATGTATTCAAGAGATTCTGAGATTGTTTTCTCATGACACATTATACTTTATGTTAGTGGTAAAAAGTGGTCGATATATTCAGTGTTTATTTGTGAAAAACACCAAAATTCTGAGAAAATGTGCAAAAATGTGCATTTTTATAATTTCAAACTATTTGCTTGTAAGACAGATAGTAATATCACACAAAATAGTTACTAGTTAACATTTCCCATATGTCTAATTTATGGTTGGCACCGTTTTTTAAAAGTTATTTTTTTTTTCTAGGATATTACAAGACTTATAACTTTAGCAGCAATTTCTCACATTTTCAAGAATATTTCAAAAGGCTATTTTTTCAGAGACCAGTTCAGTTCTGAAGTGGCTTTGAGGGCCTTATATATTAGAAATTTCCCATAAATCACCCCATTTTAAAAATGGCACCCCTCAAAGTATTCAAAACAAGAATCAGAAAGTTTCTTAACCCCTTAGGCGTTTCACAGGAATTAAAGCAAAGTAGAGGGGAAATGTAAAATTTTCAGTTTTTTCTTGCAGATTGATTTGTAATCATTTTTTTTCTGTAACACAGTAGATTTTTTTTACCATAGAAATGCAACTCAATATTTATTGCCCTATTTTTTGCTCAATTTATTGGAATTAGTCTGTACAAATTATAATCTACTTTTTTTCTGAAATTTTTTTTTTATTTTTACAAGGAATAAATGAGAAAAAGCAGTGCAACATTTTTAAAGCAATTTCTCCCGATTACGTCAATACTTGATATGTGGTAATAAACTGTTGTTTAAACCCACGGCAGAGCTTTTAAGGGAAGGAACGCCATTTGGATTTTGGAGCGCAGATTTTGCTGGAATTGTTTTCAGTGCCATGTCTCGAGTTTGCAAAGCCCTGGAGGGACCAAAACTGTGTAAACCCCCGAAATGTGACCCCATTTTGGAAACTACACCCCTCAAGGAATATTTCTAGGGGTACAGTTAGCATTTTGACCCACACGTTTTTGCAGAATTTATTGGAATTAGGCCGTAAAATTGAAAATCAAATTTTTTCTATTAAAATGTAGTTTTAGCTGATATTTTTTCATTTTCACAATAGATAAAGGAGAAAAAGCACCCCAACATTTGAAAAGCAACTCTTCTAGGCACAGAAATACCCCATATGTGTTAATAAACTGTTGTTTGGACCCACAGTAGGGCTTAGAAAGGAAGAAGCACTATTTGACTTTTGGAGCTCAAGTTTTGCTGGAATGGTTTGTGGCGCCATGTCACATTTGCAAAGCCCCGGAGGGGCCAAAACAGTGCAAACTCTGCAAAAGTGACCCCATTTGGGAAACTGCACCCCACAATGAATTTATCTAGTGGTATAGTGAGCATTTTTACCCCACTGGTTTATTTTTTTTTGCTGAATTTATTGGAATTAGGCAGTGAAAATGAAAATCTACATTCTTTCCACTAAAATCTTGAATTGTTTTTCATTTTCTCAAGGAATAAAGGAGAAAAAGCACCCCAACAATTGTAAAGCAATTTTTCCCGAGTACGGCAATATCTTATATGTGGTCAAAAATGCTATTTGGACACACCGCAGAGCTCAGAATGGCAGGAGTGCTACTTGGCATGCAGATTTCGCTTGATTGGTTTTTGGGCACCATGTAGCATTTGCAAAGCCCCTGAGGTACCAGTACAGTAGAAACCCCTGAGAAGTGACTCCATTTTGGAAACTATACCCCTCAGGGCATTAACCTAGGGGTATATTGGGCATTTTGATCCCACTTGGATTTTATTGGAATTAGGCAGTGAAAATGAAAAAAAAAAATTTTTGGGTCCAAAAAGATGTCGTTTTGCTCCCTTTTTTTTATTTTCACAAGGGGTAATAGGAGAAAAAACACCACAAAAATTTGTTACCCAATTTCTCCCGAGTACTATTAAACTATTAAGCGGATTCTCCCGGGAATGGCGATGCCATATATGTGGACGTAAACTGCTGTTCGGGCACGCTGTAGGGTTTAGAAGGGAGGGAGCGCCATTTGGCTTTTGGAGCGCAGATTTAGCTTGGCAGTTGTTCTGTTTGGGGTATTACTGGCATTTCAATTTATAATGTGGAGGCATATATAATCTGTGTGGAGTACATGAGGGCATAATTAGAGGGTATAAAAATGCGGTAAATAAATAATAATCTGCAGATATGTGTCACACTGATAAGTGGTGCCAGATGTTATCCGCTTTTGGAACACTCTGTACATTTTGTGTGGCCATATTCTGAGAGCAAGCACTTTTTAACTTTTTCTCCACTGAAGCTGTGTGAGAGCTTATTTGTTGCGTAACAATCTGTAGTTTTCATTAGTAGCATTTTGGGGTACACACGATTTTTTGATCACATCAAGCAAGGTGACCAAAAACCAGCAATTCTGACAATGTTTTTTTATTTTTATTTTTTTACAGCGTTCACTGCGCACCATAAATTACATATTTACTTTATTCTGCGGGTCGATACAACTACGGCGATACCATATGTATATATTTTTTATGTTTTGCAGCAATGGCACAATAAAATCACTTTTGTTTCAAATAATTTATTTTTTGTGTCGCCACATTCTGAGAACCATAACTTTTTTTATTTTTCTATCAAAAAACTGTGGGAGGTCTTGTTTTTTGCAAACAATCGTCCTGGGTTGTAGTTTTCAATGGTATAATTTTGGGGTACATGCAACGTTTAGATCACTTTTTTTGTTCTGTTTTGTGAGGGGTAGTGACCAAACAACAGTGATTCTGGAATTTTTATAGTTCAGGTCATTACAGATGCTTTGATATCAAATATGTGTACTTTCTCTAGTTTTTTTCTGTTTTTTCCTATAATGAAAGACTTATGGGGGAAAAAAGGCGGTTATTGTTATTTTAACTTGAAACTTTTTTTTTGTCCCACTATGGGCCTTAAAGACACGAAGCCCTGATCGCTATTCTAATACACTGTACTACCTACATAGTGCAATGTATTAGAGCTGTCAGCAAGCCTATTAGGCTTCGCCTCCCGGCCTCCGGTTGCCATAGCAACCATCGACACCCCCGCGGGTGCCGATCATTGCCATTAGAAACCATTGGGTGCGATCTAACCACCTAGATGCAGCGATTGCTTTGATTGCTTAATCTAAGGGGTTAATCGGCCGGATTGGAGCCTAGCTCGGGCCCTGGTCGTTACAGCAGGATGTCAGCTGTGACAAACAGCTGGCCCCCGTGGCTAATGGCGCAGGCTCGGCTTCTGTTCCTGCGCCATTTTATTGGCCCTGATAGCAAGCCTTTTGGGTCCCGCCCCGGGACATGGCCTAAGATACTTCCATACTTGGCAGACCAGGAGGCTATTGTTAGGTCTCCAATTGCCATGGCAATGATCAGCATCCCCAAGACGACGTCTCAGGGGTGCCGACAGGCTAGAAACCACCTAGATTTAGCGATTGCTTTTGATCGCTGCATCTAAGGGATCAATCGGCCGGATCAGAGGCTAGCTCCGGTCCTGGCTGTTACATCAGGGTGTCGTCTGTAATATGTGATGGTGCTGGCTCAGCTTCTGGCCATCTCCATCACGTACAGTTACATGGGGATGCGGTAACACAGTAGCGCCCTTTATGAAACTGTACGTGATTTTGTGGAAAGGGGTTAAAGTACATATAATTCTGATATATTCATATATTTAATTTTAAAGATAGCTTACAAGAAGACATTTCTCATTGCCAGCAACATATTTTATACTTGTGGCATTTATAACTTTAGGCCCTAACATTACATCTAGGACATTGTATAGATATTTCACTATACAAATAAAGACTTAATTTTGATAATGTATTGAGGTGTCTATAGGATTTATTTCATAATACCTGCAACCAAGTGACATCAGTGGTGAGTTGAGATGCATTTTGTCTTTGTCCATTGGCCATGAAGCTAGAAGCTCCTAAGCCAACCCTAGTGGCAGCTGAAGGCATAAAGAACTGTATTATTTAGTTTTAAGTTTATGCAGAAGATTTGGAGTTCTCTATATATAAAAAAAAAAATCAAAGCTCCAAGCCCTATGAAGATAAATTGTGAAATTAGTCAGCACAGAGCATTGGAACTATCTAGGTATACAAAATATTTATTAACATTCACATGAACATTCACTTTAAAGTAAGCGTTGAGTTATGGCACATGTGGCAAATGTCAGTATCGGATGACTACAATAGATGTAAAGAAGGAGGAAATGGGAATATATAGTAATAACAACTCTGTCAAATTGTTATATTCCATATCAATATTAAATCACCTTTATTTTGACAGCTAAAACCCTTAGGGGTGTCAAGGAAAGAATTAATATGATTCAAACTGAATGAACAAACTTTTACTTTAATAATATACTGCTATTCTTAGCAAGCATTGAAATACTGTACATCATGTTCTAGGCAGTGAAAATTAACTGTCTTATGTGAGACAGGTACATTGAACAGTGCTGAAAATCAACTGAACCTCATTTTCTCTTCAGTTTTATCATAATGATAATCCATTAAACTTACATCAACAAAATTACTTTATATCCAGCGACTATGGGATCTTCAGGATAAATATTGTGATATTTGGTTTCGGACTCAATGTCAATGAGTTTATTTTTAATGTGTACGTGACAAAGTGTGATAGTTTAGATGCAGTACTGTACAGTATTTCAATATAAAATTCTGAGTTGTATTGTTACTGATCTACATATTTTACTTGGATATAAAGACCATTGTCAAATAGTGCATGTACAGCATCCATCTGGAAAACCTTTTAATAGTGAAATCATTTTAGTATATATATTTTGTAGAACAGCGTCTCTCTCTGCCCTGATCTCAATTATGACAGAAGACAGGAGTCGGAGAGGTTTCTTTACAGCACAAACTGTGAAAATTTGTTGCTGCAACAATTTTTTCCTGTGAATACTATTATCGGTTGTCATAGTGTCACGTGATTGGGACCTGAACCATTAGTTGCCAATGATGTCACCAGGACCAGAGACTGTTAATAGAATCGGGACACGGTTGTTGGGGCTGCTTTGGTGGACACAAGCAGCAACAGAAGTATAGGCATAAATATAAGATCGTTTTGCTCATAGCCCAGCAAAGGTTCGTCTAAATTTACAGTGGGTGGTCCTGGAGGGGTTAACCCCTTCCTGTCTACCTCATTAAAATTTACGGACTAATGGCACAGTTCTCACTAATTTATGTGCTTCCACTGCTTCCTCATGTGCACAGTGTTGTCAACTGGTTCGGGCCGTCAAGACAGACCTAACTCTGTACTGTGACAGTGAACAGAAATATAATTTCCTGGTCTGTAAAAATCCTGGCAGGAGCACTCATATAATAATAATGTGGGCTCTGTTACACAATGTACTCAGGATTTATTTTTCGGGTAAATAATATTGATTGAACCATCTGCCTTAGAAGAGTAAATAAAATAAAATCTTCCATTTTTTTTTAAAATAAGACCTACAAAATAAAAAGATATCCACTTCAATAATGAAAAATTATAAAGCTAACAAATAATAAAAAAATAAAGCTTCTTTATAAAGCAGGATTCCAAAATGTGAAATTTTGCTCTAAGTACACCACTGGTCATGAAAGGGTAACTTGTATTGAACAGAAGAGCCACAGATGGGTCCTGAAAACAATATCCAGTGTCTGGCTCTAAGACAACTGGCAGCAGAAGGAGCTTTTCCCCCACTGCTCTGTCTGAAATGCAAAAAATGAAGGGGATTAGGATGAAATGAACCCCTGTGTTCTCTGCAGGATTTCTACAATAATTTTTTGCGAGAACATTCAGAAACCCTGTGGACTGAAAGACAGTGTGGACAAGATTTTCTCCTGCTTACTGAATGTACTGCAAGATCTGCAGCTAGAGTAACAATGTGATGCTTTTCAATTCCTCCAATGAGAAAAAATAATACTAGCCTACAGTATTAAGCTAAAACTTCTTTGCCTTTTTGAGCAAGTTTGCAAAAGGTCAATAGTTTGTGTCTGAAAGCAAGAGATGCCTTTATATAGTCCAAAATCATAAAGGGGTTTTCCCATCTTAGACATTTATGGCATATCTACAGGATATTTCATAAATGCCTGATATGCGAGTCCCACCTTTGGGACCTGAACGCCTATCTGCAGAACAGTGGTCCACCGATGACATCCTCCCTGATGAGGTGTCCGCTGGCCACATCCTGGCAGAGAATAAATGAAGAGTTGACCAGAGCTACAGACACAGCCAAGCTCTCTGTGCTATTCTGTTTCGAGCTTCGTTGTTTCCGTAACTCCAAATCACTTCTACGGGAATTACAGAAACAACAAAGCATGGCGAGCTTAGCTGTTTTCGTAACTCTGGCTACCTCTTCATAATCTGCCTGGATGTGGCAGCCAGCGGTCAAATAGGGGTCGGGCCCCCAGTTCTGAAGGTGTGGATCTAAAAGGTGGTATCCACCTACAGTATATCAGACATTTATGTAATATCCTGTGAAAATGCCATAAAAGTATTTGATGGGAATACTTCTTTAACTAGTTGAGATTTATTGTAATATGACTGAAGTTCACAGGTATATATCTCACTATAAGAAGAATTTTCACTGGCCACGTCTATGTATGGCGGCAAAAGAGTGAAAACCTAGGAATACCTTAGACTCTGGGCCCCAGATTAGCTTTCATGCCAACTCTGTTGGCAGTACAGGGGGTTTACACCATCCACTGCTGGCCTTGTGACAATATCCCTGAATATGGTGTTTAATTATGCATGTTTCTAAAAATTTAATAGACAGGGAGAGCTCGAAGAGGGAAGCAGAGGATCCTCAGGGTAACAGAAAAAGCAGCCCTATGAAAACTATTTGTAATGTCCGTGGCTGCGGGCCGTCAACTCCAACCTCCTCCTGACAGCCGCAGCCACGAGTCGGCAAGTGCTGGCCCCAGCCTCCTCAGGAGACGCCAGCGCTCGCATCCACTCACTTCAGCTGGATCCCGTAGGGTGCGCTCGCACGCTCCTGCCTGCTTTTAAAGGGGCAGTGCGCGCACCGGACCTTTGATGAACTTTGAACCCATGAGTACCCTGGACTATAAGAGGGGTCCAGCCCCCTGCTTCTATGCCTGAGCGTTGCTGATGTTTCCTAAGTTTGTCTATGTGATGGCCTCCTAGTGTGTTCCTGTTTCATGTTCCTGTGTCCTGTTCCTTGCTTTCCATACCATCCTGGTCGAGCACTGTGCTGAGCCAAAGTCGTGTCGTGCTATACCCACGTCTGACCTGCTTCACCGCGCCTCATGTCTACCTGCTGCCTAGTCCCAGCCGAGCCTGCCTTACTGCTGTCCGAGCTGCCACATGTACCTATTCGAACTATAGACATTGTACTGTGCCCTGTTGGCAAGCTGCCATACCGGCAAAGCGGTACGGTCCAGTGGGTCCAGAGACCCTTCGTGACACTATTATAACTTAATTGTAGCCGTTAGACAGTTGGCTCTGGTCTTAGTAGAGACAGGACAAGTCTGGAGAACAACTTATAAACAACATCTGTTTGGACAACCACTGTTGACATAAATAGCTCCCGATGATGTGCTGATCATAAAGGGAGGGGGTGAAACCAGGACACTTTAAACATTTCCTAATGATGGGGGAAGAGTCATTGCAGGACTTGCCAATATTACCTTTTTGAAAGGTAGTATGGTATTGCTTATATTATTTTAAGTAGTGGAGACTATGAACTTAAAGTAGTACAATTTTATATATTTTTAGGAATAATGAAGAATGTTGTATGTTAAGGACAAAACAGCCAACGCTCAGTTACTTTGGCCAATTTGGCTGTCTCTAATTGAAGTTGGTCTTTAAAAAAAAACTGTCACCGCTCCTGAAGTCTGTTCTAGTAAATTCTATCTTTCATAACATCACAATTCTGGGGCATCTTTTCTTAGAACTCTGCCTAGTACTGTTTCTGTTCCTGTTATCCTTGAATAAATTGACAACTGGGTGTTACCAGTTGGGGGTGTGTCCCCATGGAGTTTCACACTGTCCAATCAGTCCTCACAGTTTTAGACTATGTAGGGTAACACCAAGTTGTCAATTTATTCATAGATGTCTCAGAGAAATAACAGAAAAAAAAACCAATGCAACTATTACCAGTTTTAAGATCAAAAATGCTCCAGAATTGTGATTTTATGGTTAATACAAGTATTTAATAAAACAGATGTCAGGAGAGGTGATAGATCCGTTTTAAGTTATATTTCTTATTTTTGACTTGTCTCACCAAGAATAATGCAGAAGGTGGGGGATATGGGAACAGTTAGGTAGAGCACACTCTTTATCTATTTGACTATGCCAAGATTTTATGTATAATATGTCTTTATTGTATCTACTACAAGTTTGAATTAAATGTTTTTTTTTAAAAATCTCTGAGAAATAGATAAATATAGTCAATGATTTCCACAGAAATATTTACCATTTTTCACACATTAATCTTATGGCTTCTCGTTCTCATTCTATATATGTGCATTCCACACTGCTGCATGTGGTATGTAAACACACTCATACTTTAACTACTTGCTATCACTTTATATCTGTGACTTGAATAATACTCACCTTATGCATTTTTATGAATAACATATTTTGAATTAATCACACTTCTCACATAAATACAAAAAAGGAAAGAGCAGAAGAAATAGTGGTGTCCTTGTTATTAACTTTCATAACATGCACTGCATGTTTACAACTTGAAGTCCCTTAGAACATTAAAAAAATAGGCAGTTGTTGTATTTCCTTTAATTGGAACTTAAATACAAATATGCTGGCATGGTAGCATTGAATTTTTTAAAGCTGCCCTTAAAAATGGAAAAAAAAACATCCACATACAAACTAAATCTAAAAATATTCAAGTTCTTACACTGACCACTGGAGCAGTCCCAATAGGTTGAGACTTCATGTTTTCTGTGGCTCATTTGTCGGCCTGCTGTATAGACTGGGAGAGAATTAGAAGAGTCATCTTATTATCTTTAGAGGGCATGGGATTTAATGACAGCTTTAGGCTGTATTTAAACAACAGGACTGAGTGTCGGCTGATAATAACAGCCGTTTTGGTCCACCATTTTTCTCAGCTGTTTTGCATCCGTTCCTGACCGTGTTTCCGTTCTTAACAGACGATTTTGACCCGTTTTGCATTCGGTTCTTTCCCTCACCGTTTTAAAAACGTATGACTTTACTTTGTCCATTTTTTACAAATGCCACACACTGCCCTTTGAAGATAATGCCACACACTGCACTCTGTAGATAATGCCACACGCTGCCCTCTGTAGATACACAGACCCTCGCGAATGCAGCGCTACATACCTCAGCAAGTCACAATGTCATAACTCCTCCTCGTCACATGCACTCGGCACTGTGGAGAAGGAGAGAACGAGCGGCGGAAGACACGGCCGTCACTCAGGGCACATTCAAGTGGTGGCCGTGCTTTACATGGCCCCATAGACTTCTATGGGAGCTGTGTGACTGGGAGAACAGCCTAAAATAGGGCATGTTCCCATTTTTGATGGCCCAGTTTACCGGCACATGGCCGAGTAACCCATTCCTGTGAATAGGGCCTTATTGTACTGCTGGAGGCCTAGATAAGGCAAGACAGCAGCACTATATACAAATATAAGGCTCTGTATGCATCTCCCCTGCAAGTCCCTTTTCTGGGAAAGTCGGCTTCACACCATCTCTTCATACAGACTGTAATAATCTATGACATTTCACTGTCAATTATTTCCCATTCATGGAGCCGCCATAAAATACACACACAAGGTTGTACTGTCTATACAGACAAAGCTATTGCAAATCGCGAGTTGCGGCAGTGTTGTGTTTCTTCAGATATGCCATCCCTTACAATGGGTAATATTGTGGACAACTGAAGTACTACCCATACGTTTGGTTCATTTTTTTTATTTGTTGGAAGCATAAAATGTATATTCAATGTAAAAGCAAATTGTTGTTCTATTACTCTTCCAAACTACATGTATTTGGTCTTGTTTTTTTTCAGCACATTTTGGGCTTCCATATTATGTAAAAAAAATAAGTGATATATTTATCTTTTAAAAAAAATTAAAACGAAAAGAGGGAAAAAAATAAAAAATGTGAATATGTAGTTTTAGGTAATGTTTTCTTTTTTTACATCCGGTGCATACCATTGGGTAAACACACCTAAATACATATTTGACAACTTCTGCCAACTTCAGCAATACCAAATATGTGTGCAGTCCTTAAAAGCTGGGTGGAAAATGGAGGTTAAAATTAATGGTGTGCAAACTGGCTCTTGGAGAGAAAATTTACCAAAGCTGGTTTGCTGACACCATACAACCAGTGCAGATGTTGTGAAGTGTCAGAAGTTAGACCCCCCCAAGGTATTTGTTTAATGACGTATAAAAGATTTTAGCCCTCTATTGTTTTCCCGACAATTCGATGACTTTGATGGAAAAAATTGAAACTGGCTTTTTTTTTCAAAATATGTGAATTTAGGTGACCTTTTTTGACTGATTTCAGCGATACCAAATATGTGGGCATTTCTTACACGTTGGGCACGAGGCGGAGCTTACAATGAATGGTGCGCAAACTGGCTTTCGCAGAGCAAATTTTCCCGGGCTGGTTCCAAAGTGATCTTTGTATATGCGACCAGTGTCGCGGCCAAAGTCTTTGTGTAGCCCCAGCCTAAAACTGTACAATACATCAATATATATGATATGAAAGCTATAGATAGAGATAGATAGAAATAATAATAATCTTTATTTGTATGACACAAAAAAAACGCAATTTAGATAGATATATATAAAGATATTATAACCATCTATCTATTATCTGTTTATCTATCATCTATCTTATATATATATATATAGATATATATATAGATATATATATATATATATATATATATATACAGGTCCTACGGCCAAAAATCGTTTTGTCTAATAGCCTACACCATAAGTTACTGCGACCACATTCACTGTCACTACTTGCCATGTAGACTACGGAACACAGTGATCTTTGGCCGTGCCACCTATGTCGCGGCCAAAGTCCTAAAACTATACTATATATCAATATATACGATATATATAGATCGAGCTGATTTGTCCCTGGGCAGAGCTCCGTGATGTCAGCTTGCCAGGGACAGCTTTGGCACAGAGCTAAACGCCACCATAGTGCGACAAAGAGTGCTAATCTGCAGGACATTGCAGAGTTAATTGCTGACCGCTCCGGACGTTTATAGTCTATGGGTGGTCCGCAACTGGTTAATAAATAAATGAGCTATAAATGTTGAAATATCATACCAAGAACACAGTCACATTCTATTATTGCAGGAAGAACAATCAATGAAGTCAGCATTCCAAAAAATATTTTTATTGTCCCATACTACTTACACCAGCAATGTTTCGGCTCTATGTGAGATATAATCACTATAGTCACTATACAAAAAACAATAATACCAATATACAAGGCCTAAATAATACTGTCACAAAATGACCACTAGCATTACCACTCAATAATACCACCATACTATTACTGAAAAAAAAACAACTATACAAAGGCCAATATTATCACCATATAATGACCATATAGTGGTAGATACCAATTCTACATAGGTGCTTTGCAGATCATATAATTGATTACAGTACAGTTAAATCCAGTGACTCATTTGGTGGTAATGTAAAGAGATGATCCTTTTATTGTAAGCAATTGGAGATTTCCTATCTCAACTCTGTGGCTCTTCAATGATTCTAACAACTCTGCAATATCTTCTCTCAATAAACCTGGATGTTTCCTTTACAAACTTTTACTTTCCGTTTCTTTTGTTACCACTCCTTTTTATATAGAAAATCTATAAAATCGAATGCATACTCTTTTCACAATGAATTTTATATTTGATACTACTGTATTCTCAATTGATAGTTTTCATAGTGACTCAAAATTGACCTCTTCACTGATTTGAGTCATTCTCTTTTCCTGTCTTTTACATCCAGCTCAAATAGATAGTGCCCCAAAAAGAATAGTGCTACACAGACATTGTGCTCCAAAAAGTAATAGTGACACTTTTTGTGCCTCACACTGTAAGGCCTCATGCACACGACCGTAAAAACTCCCGTTATTACGGGTCGTAATTACGACCCGTAATAACGGGCACATAGACTTCTATTGGCCCCGGGTACCTTCCCGTTTTCTTACGGGAAGGTGCCCGTGCCATTGAAAAAGATAGAACATGTCCTATTTCAGGCCGTAATAACGGCACGGGCAGCCCATAGAAGTCTATGGAGCTCCCATAATGACGGGTGGCTACGTGTGTGCACCCGTCATTACGGCAGCGTTGCTAGGCGACGTCAGTAAATAGTCACTGTCCAGGGTGCTGAAAGAGTTAACTGATCGGCAGTAACTCTTTCAGCACCCTGGACTGTGAATTCCGATCACAATATAGAGCAACCTGTAAAAAAAAAGAAAAGACGTTCATACTTACCGATAACTTCCTGCTTCTTCCTCCAGTACGGCCTCCCAGCCATTGCCTTGGTGACGCGTCTCTCTCGACATCCGGTCCAATATCCCTGGATGACGTTTCAGCCCATGTGACCGCTGCAGCCAATCACAGGTCAATCACATGCTGCAGCGGTCACATGGACTGCCATTTCTGTATTTATACTAGTATTTAGCACCAAAATCCACTCCCCTTTTCTAGACCGTTTTCAAAACTGCTTAGAAAGGAACCCAAATGCATCTAAAATGCATAATAAATTTGGCACATGCCATGTATTTTTTTGGTGCAATTTACAACACAATTCTGGTGACTTTTGTCTCTATAGCAACGACACATAATTCTACTAAGTAGCAATGGGGAATCCTGGGGGGCCTGATTTTAACTGCTACCTCTGCACTTCTTATAGCTATAACCACTGAGTTAAAGGCCTCTTGTGTGAACTTCAATTTGTAAATATGGCTCTCAGGAGTAGGAGAAGGAGGAGCAGGCATAGTCTCTTATAGGCAGAAGCATAATTTTAAACTCCTGAGCACCATAGCCCCCAACCTATCATGTGCCATTTCTAATACTGGTCTCTACTTATGTGGTAGAGAGACCTTTGGAACCCTCAGGCACGAGGGCACTGACGCGTCTGCTAATTCCACCACCCCTATCGCCACACCATTGGTTAAACATAGTATATTGAGTAGGAGCCAATAGAGAAATGTCTGGAAAGACTGCATGTGTTGCTACAGACTACCAAAATGCTTTACTTGAAATTGTCATAATCACGATAGATTTTACAATTAGAGCTAAAGTATAATTGGTTGAGGTATTTCTGTCATTTTAAACATTTTATTATTTCTTTGAAGGAGCAGTTCTACAAAGTAGAATAGTAGTGTTGAGTATTTGGGGTATAGAGTGTCTGCATTTGAATTTATATTATTTTTTTATATGTATTATAATTTTAAAAAAAAATTGAATAATAAAAACATTATCAATAAAGACCCAAAATTACTGTATTTAACCTTTAAATGAAAGAGTTGAATGTTTACGTTTATTCAAGGTTGTTATCACAGTTTAACCCCTTAGTGTCCAGACTATTTTAGGCCTTAAAGACCAAGCTATTTTTAAACTTTTTCCATCGTCTCATTCAAAGAGCTATAACTTTTTTATTTTTGCGTCGACATAGCTGGATGAGGTCTTGTTTTTGGCGGGAGGGACAAGTTGTATTTTTTAACAGCACCATTTTGGTGTACATATAATTTATTGGTTAATTTTATTAACTTTTTTGGGGGGGAAATAGAAAAAAAACAGCATTTTCGCCACACTTTTTTGCGTCCTAAATTTACGCCATTTACCGTGTGGTATGAATAATGCAATAACTTTATTCAGCAGGTTATTAAAATTAAAACAATACAAAATTGATATAGATTTTATATGTTTTACTACTTTTACAAATTTATTTGTTTTTATGTTTCCATATTTCAAGAGCCATAACTTTTTTATTTTCCCGTCAATGCAGTTGTATGGGGGCTTTTGTTTTGCAGGACGACTTGTAGTTTTTTTTATACCATTTTGGAGTAGTTGCGACTTTTCAATCACTTTTTATCACATTTTTTAAGGCAGGATTCACAAAAAACAGCAATTTTTGCATTGTTTTTTTATTTTATTTTTTACGCCGTTCACCATGCGGGTTAAATAATGTAATAACTTTATAGTTGGGGACGTGGCAATACCAAATATGTGTACATTTTTTACTTTTTTTTTTAATAATAAAGCACTTTGTAAGGGAAAAAAGTGGGTTTTTCTTTATTTTTTTCACTTATTTTTTTAATTAACTTTATTAAACTTTTATTTTTACCATTTTACTAGGGGACTACAATATGTGATCATCTGATCGCTTTTATAATACACTGCAATACTTTTGTATTGCAGTGTATTATTGCCTGTCCATGTAAAACAGACAGGCATCTGCTAGGCCATGCCTCAAGCAGTGGCAGACCTGGGGGAATTTATTAGGCCCTCAGATGCCATAGAAGACACCGACACTCTGTGATCGCAAGCAGGGTGCCGGTGGGTTGAGAGAAACCACTCAGATGCGGCGCTCGCTATTGAGTGCGGCATTTGAGGGGTTAAACGGGTGAGATCGATACTGATGTCGAACTCACCCTTTAGAGCTGGGATGCTCCCCAGCCCTCAGCTCCCTATAGTATCTGAGAGCAGGGAGATTTAACGACTCGCTGCTCTATTTATTTATTCCGATGCAGCGCCGTAAAAAGGCAATTGCATCGGAATAAAGCCCGTTAGTGGCCGCCGTAAAAGCACTAATGGGCGAGCACTAACGGGTTAAAGCATAGGTATTTACTGCCTATAAATGTGGGCCTAGAACATGTGGTGGTTCCTGTGGCTGTGTCCATCCAATTTTAGTAAATTTATTCTTAATTATCCTGCAAATTGTTAAATAAATAATGATTAACTGTTGATGTCTTTATTTTTTTTAAGGGATTGTCTAGTTTAGAAAACCCAATTTATATACCCCAGGGATTTAATAGAGGGGTTTCCTCTGGTCATGATTTTTATCTCCTGGCCTGAGGGCAGAGCGGTTACGAAGAGCATCTTTTGCTCTATTGGACCAGTCCTGCATTACATGGACAACCCATTTATTTATAATAAGCAATTTGTAAAGCTTAATATCCCCTGTGGTGGCGCTGCAGGGAAATTGAACACTGACTGCTGAGTTTTCCCACAGTTTACAGTTGATCAGTGGGAGATCCAAGGAGGGCACTATGTAATCAGCTTATTGTCAGCAGAGAATCCCTTTAAGTAACATTTCTGCTGCAGAAGAAAAAAATATTTTGGAGTCACTACTAGTGTGTTTTTCTCCAGAAATAATCATTTGCCATGGTTGTGTATAAGAAAACATCTAATGGCCTACAGACACCATAAAGTTATATAATATTTTACTGACTATTGAGAGAGAACAGAATTTTTTTTTTTAAGACTGGTTTCCATTTGATTCATTCACAGAAACATATTGTTTTCCTCTGATCTACCCAAAGATTTAATCATTTTGTAGGGACAGTAATTCTTCATAAAGATTTACAAGGAGAAAATATTATGTTTTACATTTTACACACCACGCACTACATAAGTAAAGGCCTTGAAAATTCTGAAGAAATTCCATTATCATTTGTAAAAGTATTGTCAAATGACTTTCAAAGCAAAGTAAGAGGAAAGAAAACATAAAAGTTACAAAATGTCCGGCCAAATCAAATAGCTCCTTTCTTTCCAATCGAATCCACTAAACATTACGTTAAACATCATTTTAGGTCAATCTAGAAGGTATTAAAGTGCTTTGTGCTTTATCCACAGTAGAAACCTATTCCAAAGTACTACATAGAAAGCCAAGTCCATCAAAATGCATGTTAACACAGTGATTTCATGGGCTTTATTTTCCTTTTTTTTTCCTTTTATTTTTCGGAACTAGAAATTGAGAGGAGATAACAATCTTTTTGCTAAACAGCAACAATGCTTTAACTGTGCATAGGAAAGGGGAGCTGGTGAGCAAAAGATTAGATATGTTCCCTTATTGGTCTTTGATGCGTAATGTAATTGCTGTATTAAATATCTAAGAAAGCTCACTTCTAATAGAGGGAAGCACAAATCTAACATTACAATGAAACAGATATTTTAGCTTGATAAGAATATTTTACCTTCTTCTGAATCTTTGCTGAAATAGTGTCAACTTGCGCATACTATTATCAGAAAAATGAAGAAGATCCCGGACTATGCCATTAGCCCCTTCCCGCATTTTCACGTACATGCACAAGATGGGAAGGGTAACCTTCCCGCATTCGGACGTGCATATACATAATGGTGATCCCGTGGGTACAGAAGCTGTTCCTGCACAATCAACGTGAGAGCCCGGCTGTGACTGATTGGGGTAACCTTCAATATCAGCTGTTTAACCCCTTAAATGCTGCTGTCAATTGTGACCGCAGAATTTAAATATTTTGACACAAGAAGGGGGCTCCCTCTGTCACCCATCGGCGGCCCATGAACATGGTCGCCAGCCGCCAACGGGTTGCCATGGCAGCGGTGGGCCTAACAAATGCCCCCAGGCCTGCCCTGGCTATATGCCTAGTAGGCTGCATGGTGAACGGCATAAAAATTCACCAGCATGGGAAACGACATACAAAAAAACCCGCAAAAAATGCCAGCAACATATTTTTCTCTATTTTCTCTCCCCCCCCAAAAAAAAATAGAATAAAAGTTAATAAGTCCCATTTACCCCAAAATAGGGGTGATGACTACACATCGTTACGCAAGAAAACAAGCCCTGGTATGGCGAAATCAACAGAAAATAATAAAGTGATGGCTTTTGGAATGTGGAGATGCAAAAATTTATTTTTATTGTGCAAACGTAGTAAAACTTAAAAAAAAAATATACATACAGTGAAGGAAATAAGTATTTGATCCCTTGCTGATTTTGTAAGTTTGCCCACTGTCAAAGACATGAACAGTCTAGAATTTTTAGACTAGGTTGATTTTACCAGTGAGAGATAGATTATATAAAAAAAAAAAAACAGAAAATCACATTGTCAAAATTATATATATTTATTTACATTGTGCACAGAGAAATAAGTATTTGATCCCTTTGGCAAACAAAACTTAATACTTGGTGGCAAAACTCTTGTTGGCAAGCACAGCAGTCAGATGTTTTTTGTAGTTGATGATGAGGTTTGCACACATGTTAGATGGAATTTTGGCCCACTCCTCTTTGCAGATCATCTGTAAATCATTAAGATTTCGAGGCTGTCGCTTGGCAACTCGGATCTTCAGCTCCCTCCATAAGTTTTCGATGGGATTAAGGTCTGGAGACTGGCTAGGCCACTCCATGACCTTAATGTGCTTCTTTTTGAGCCACTCCTTTGTTGCCTTGGCTGTATGTTTCGGGTCATTGTCGTGCTGGAAGACCCAGCCACGAGCCATTTTTAATGTCCTGGTGGAGGGAACGAGGTTGTTACTCAGGATTTGACGGTACATGGCTCCATCCATTCTCCCATTGATGCGGTGGAGTAGTCCTGTGCCCTTAGCAGAGAAACACCCCCAAAACATAATGTTTCCACCTCCATGCTTGACAGTGGGGACGGTGTTCTTTGGGTCATAGGCAGCATTTCTCTTCCTCCAAACACGGCGAGTTGAGTTAATGCCAAAGAGCTCAATTTTAGTCTCATCTGACCACAGCACCTTCTTCCAGTCACTCTCAGAATCATCCAGATGTTCATTTGCAAACTTCAGACGGGCCTGTACATGTGCCTTCTTGAGCAGGGGGACCTTGCGGGCACTGCAGGATTTTAATCCATTACGGCGTAATGTGTTACCAATGGTTTTCTTGGTGACTGTGGTCCCAGCTGCCTTGAGATCATTAACAAGTTCCCCCTATGTAGTTTTCGGCTGAGCTCTCACCTTCCTCAGGATCAAGGATACCCCACTAGGTGAGATTTTGCATGGAGCCCCAGATCGATGTCGATTGACAGTCATTTTGTATGTCTTCCATTTTCTTACTATTGCACCAACAGTTTTCTCCTTCTCACCCAGCGTTTTACTTATGGTTTTGTAGCCCATTCCAGCCATGTGCAGGACTATGATCTTGTCCCTGACATCCTTAGAAAGCTCTTTGGTCTTGCCCATGTTGTAGAGGTTAGAGTCAGACTGATTAATTGAGTCTGTGGACAGGAGTCTTTTATACAGGTGACCATTTAAGACAGCTGTCTTTAATACAGGCATCATGTTGATTTGGAGCGTGTAACTGGTCTGGAGGAGGCTGAACTCTTAATGGTTGGTAGGGGATCAAATACTTATTTCTCTGTGCACAATGCAAATAAATATATATAATTTTGACTATGTGATTTTCTTTTTTTTTTTTTTTTATATATATATAATCTATCTCTCACTGGTAAAATTAACCTAGCCTAAAAATTCTAGACTGTTCATGACTTTGACAGTGGGCAAACTTACAAAATCAGCAAGGGATCAAATATTTCTTTCTTTCACTGTATGTGATATGATCGTAATCGTACCGACCCATAAAATAAAGGTAATATGTTATTTTTGCTGCATAGTGAATGGTGTCAATTTAAAACGCGAAAAACAATGCTGGAATAGCTATTTTATTTTTTTACTGCCCTCACGAAAAAGTTAATCAATATAATATATGCACCCAAAAATTTTGCAATTGAAAAATACAACTCTTCCTGCAAAAAAAAAGCCCTCATACAACTATGTTGGTCATTAAGGCCAAAATAGGCCTGGTCGTTAAGTGGTTAAAAGGACTAAAGCATTTATTTGGACTTCATAGGCTAATTTGGCACATTAACTCAGGTGCACGTGCTGGCCCTTTAAGAGCGGACACGAGTGTGTGTGTGTGTGTGTGTGTGTGTACCCTACGGGAACCGGCCGGGAGTAGCGGAAGTGAGCATTGGCGTCTCCTGAGGAGGAGATGGGGACCAGCGCTCACAGGTCCATTTATATGTTTTGTTTTATGTTTTACCACTTTTAATAAAAATAAAACTATTTGCTAAATTAAAAAAATCTTTTGTGTCGCAATATTCAGAGAGCCATAACTTTTTCATTTTTCCATTGATTTAGAGGTGTGAGGACAGTGTGCATCTGGAACCGGGTGGTCAGCTGTCTCCGACAGCTAACACTCCACTCTTGCCGGCCAGCGGTCCTTTGCCGCTGATTTTGGCAATTAACTCCTTAAATGCGGCATTTGGTTGCGATTGCCCCATTTTAGGGGTTTCTAGCACATCAGCAGACCCCACGATGAAATTGCGGGGTTTGCCAATAGTTGGCATGGCAACCTGAGGCCAAACAATGGCCTTTGTGTCTGCCATGGATGGAAGCCTATCAGGACTAGGTAGTATAATGTATTCTAGCAGTGATCAGAGCTGCAGGTAATAAAACAAAAAGTGTAAAAAGTTAAAAAATTATAAAAATGTTTTATAAAAGTGTAAAAATAAAAGTTATAAGTTACAAAAACAAACACTGCTTTTTTCCTATAATAAGTCTTATTATAGGAAAAAAATGAAACTTTAAAAAAGTACACATATTTGGTATCACCGCATTCGTAACAACAGAATCTATAAAACTATAATGTTATTTTTCCCGCAGAGAACACTGCAAAAAAGTCACATTTACCCCAAAATAGTACCAATAAATACGACAAACCATCCCGCAAAAAACAAGCCCTTACAAAGCTTTTTTTTCTGAAAAATAAAAAAGTCATGGCTCTCAGAATATGGCAACACAAAAAATAAAATATTTTTTAAATATGTGATTTTATTTTCCAAATGCTACAACACAAATGAAACTATATGCATATGGTATCGATGTAATCTTACCGACTTGCAGAATAAAGTAAAACATAATTTATTGCGCACGGTGAATGCTGTAAGAAATAAAGAATTTAAACCGCCAAAATCACAGTTTTTTTGGTATTTTTAGCTCTAAAAAAAACAAATGTGATAAAAAGTGATCAAGAAATTGCATGCACCATAAAATGGTACCAATAAAAGCTACAGCTCGTCCCACCAAAAATAAGCCCTCACACCGCTCAATCTACCAAAAAATAAAAAAGTTCCGGTTCTTGGTCACACAAAACAATTTTTTTTTTTTAACAAATAGTCTTTTCTCTGAAAAAGTAGTAAAATATCCAAAAACCTATATCAATTTGGTATGACTAGAATAAAGCAGAATAAAGATAAGTTGACATTTTTACGGCACGGTGAAAGACGTAAAAACAAAACCCAAAAAACAATGAAGGAATCAGTATTTTTTCAATGTCAGCCCGCAAATAATTTATTTTCCCAGTAAATGATATGGTACTTTAAATGGTGTCAATAGAAACGTCAACTCATCCCCCAAAAAATAAGCCCTCACAAAACTCTATTGATGGAAAAAGAAAAAAGTTATGGCTCTTGGAAGGCAAGGAGTGAAAAACTTGCTTTACAGATGTTTGGTGGCTTTTTCTCTTTTATCCCTTGTGAAAATTTAAAAAAATCAACATTTTAGTTGACAAAAATGTTGATAATAATTTTCACGGTCTAATTCCACTAAATTCTACAAAAAACCTGTGGGGTCAAAATGCTAACTATACCCCTAGAAATTTCCTTGAAGGGTGTAGGTTTTAAAATGAGGACACTTTGGGGGGTTTCGACTGTTTAGGCATCACAAGACCTCTTCAAATCTGACATAGTGCCTTAAATATATTCCTTAAAAAAGGAGGCCCCAAAATCCACTATGTGCGCCTTTTTCTCTGAGGCCGGTGCTTCAGTCCATTACCACACTAGGGCCACATGTGGGATATTTCTAAAAACTGCAGAATCTGGGCATTAAATATTGTGTTGCCTTTCTCTGGTAAAATCTTTTGTGTAACATGAAAAAATTTATTACAAATGAATTTTGGCAAAATAAATTTAATTTGTAAATTTCACATCTAATTTGGTTTCATTCCTGTGAAACGCCTAAGGGGTTAAAATACTTTCTGAATTCTGTTTTGAATATTTTGAGGGGTGCAGTTTTCAAAATAGGGTGATTCATGGGGACTTTCTAATATATAAGGCTCTCAAAGCCACTTCACTGGTCCCTCAAAAAATAGTCTTTTGAAATTTTCTTGAAAATGTGAGACATTTCTGCTAAAGTTTTAAGCCTTGTAACATCCTAGAAAAATAAAAGGACGTTCAAAAAACAATGCAAACATAAAGTAGACATATGTGAAATGTGTGGTATTACTATCTGTTACAAGTAGATACATATAAATTTAGAAAAAAGCAAATTTTTGCAAATTTTCTAAAAGAATTTGAGTTTTTCACAAATAAATATTGAATTTAATGACAACATTTTTTCACTAACATAAAGTACAATATGTCACGAGAAAACAATCTCAGAACCGCTTGGATAGGTAAAAGTATTCCAAAGTTATTACCGCATATAGCGACACATGTCAGATTTGAAAAATGTGTCTGCATCCACAAGGCCAAAACAGGCTGTGTCCTAAAGGGGTTAATAATTAGGAATGGTATTTACATAATTTTGGCCATATAGAGTATATAAACCACAACATGAAATGTCCAGTATACTGCTTGCAAATTATTTGGTGCTCGTATGCTTTTATGATATATTACAGATTTTAAGTTTAGTGCTTTGTCTAATAGATGGTCGGAGATTTTTTGTAATGAGCACAGCTAAGCTGTCATTTATTAACACCAAGACAGCGGATGACTAAATACCATAGTGCCTCTCACTGCTTTGTATGAATCTGAAAAACATTATTTAGATAAATGTTTATGTCCCTGGGAGGCAGTGAACATTGGTTTTTGACAAATCATTATAACGGTATGTGATGTGAAACCTAAGACACTCAGAAAAGTCAGTGGACATACGTAAACCTGTGAAGAATGAACAAAGGCCCACATCAGCAGCATTATCATAGCATTTAACTTGCCTGATGTTTCCAGGCTGTCATATAAGAGGGAAAGACATTTTATTTGCAAAATAAAATATGATGTGATAAATTGCGTTTTTTCCCAGGCTACATATCATTTGTTTATATAGTTGATAAATGTTTGCCTGTACCAATATCTCATTGCAATATATCTTCTTTCTGTCATCTTACATCATTAAGAATCCCCCTAAGCTGTCAGATAGATGCAATGTAATATTGGCCATACAGTAATTATTCTTTGTAATTCCAAATAATGATGCATGAATCACTGTGACTTCTACTTAAAGAGAAAATGTCCAAGTCAGCAGATGTTTATATATGATCAAAAGAGAGCACCTGCGATCAAGAATAGAGTATAGGCGGGCTAACTCAGACTGAAAGGGGTTTTCTCATAAAGATCATTTATCACCTATGCACAGAATAGGTGATAAATGTCTAATTGGTGGGTGTCTGACAGCTGGGACCCCACCGATCCAGAGAACATGGGTCCCGGAATTCCGTATGTGAATTGAGCGGAACTGTGCATTCTTGGCCACCGCTCCATTCCATTTCTATGGGGCTGCCAGATATAGCTGATTGCTTTCTTCTGCACACTTTGGATCAAAACTGGCGTATGAAATGCCAGTCCTAATAAATTCCATCCATGCGTTTTAAGGCTGGGTTCACACGACCTATTTTCAGGCGTAAACGAGGCGTATTATGCCTCGATTTACGCCTGAAAATACGGCTCCAATACGTCGGCAAACATCTGCCCATTCATTTGAATGGGTTTGCCGACGTACTGTGCCGACGACCTGTAATTTACGCGTCGTCGTTTGACAGCTGTCAAAAGACGACGCGTAAAATTACAGCCTCGTCAAAAGAAGTGCAGTACACTTCTTGGGACGTTTTTTGGAGCCGTTTTCTCATAGACTCCAATGAAAACAGCTCCAAAAACGGCCGAAAACAGCTCCGTATTTTCAGACGTTTTTGGCTCAGCGTGTGAACATACCCTTAGCGTTATTGATGCCCTTTTTTACATGCAGTTTTGGTGGGGCTTTTTTTTTTGCATTTTGCAAATGCATGCTTCCTGTTTTTTAAGTCCTATAGCAAAACCAATGTAAAAAAAAAAGGGACGACAAATGCCACATACCTAAATCCTGTGCCTGTAGGCTTTTTCATCATACTTTAAAGTAACATCTGGCTGCGTTGTTTTTGGTAAAAAAATAAAAATAAATGCAAAAGGATCCTGCAAAAAATGGCACTGAAAATGTGAATAAACACTTATGTGATGGCAATAAAGCGTGTTTAGGTCCCAAGTTCCCAAGAACCAGAGACTTGTCGTTTCTGTGACTCATCCTGAAGAGGATGGTGAAGACCTGTAGGTAATGGAGGCCAGAGGGCATTTACCCCTATTGCCCATAAACATGGTATCAAAGAGGAATTCCACCAGTTTTGTATCTTCACGCTTCACACACAGACAGCATTATGTATCTCAGTCACATTACAGACCCCAGGAAAGAACCAGTAGATCTTGTATCACTTCAAACAAAACTATAGTTACAACATTTATGATTCTTATTTACATGAATGTAATATTTTGTTATTCCATGTCCCCTGTCCTCCCTCTTGTCTTAAAGAGTATCTAGCATTGGGATGGATTATTGGGATGGGGGGGATTAATGATATATGATATGAATTAATCATTGATATGATTTATACTGCTCACCTATGGCAAAGATATGACTACGTATATTTGATGTAGTAAAACTAAATCTGTGCGCTACATTAATAATAGAAGCTCTTCATAGATTCTGTTTGTGAGTCATCCAGTGTAGGCCGCTCTTTTTGAAATGCCTGCTGATTTTTACAGCAATAGTGCAGTCATTTATAAGATGACAAATTTGACATGCTGTAATGCAATATCAAAGTAAGGGCAATGACTAAAGGACTCGGTATCAGCTCCTATTTAGACAGAAAAGAAATCGTATCATGTACTGAATTACACAAAGGACTACAACTTACTTTAGCATGGAGGACTTACTTTTGAACTAGATGAAAGTCCTGTTTCTTTGAAATCTGTTCACTACTTAGCAACCTCTTCGACAAGGCTACATTTTAGAGTTCAGATTACTGTATCAATATTGAGAGATCCTTTTCGGCATATTTTAACTTAATTTGTGTTCAGATGACAAGTGCATTGCTGTCTATATGAATGACACTTTGGCTTATCATTTGCTTATACGGCTATTAAGCATGACCTTGCAATTATCCTTTTTTTTTTTTGGGAGAAAATTGCCCTGCTATTCAGTGAGCAGTCATGTTATCATGAGTGTAGTGCTCTTTATTATGTTATATCCACAGGATCTGTACTATCATAAAAGAGAGTCAATTTGAAGTCACATTCCCTGCAGTCGTCTTTGACTTCCAGTGTCTAGCTGTCACTAGGGAGCACATTGGACTTCTTACATCTCATGTAAGGACCAAAGTTCATTGTATTTTAGCAAACTATTTCAGTTCCTGCTGAAGAATATCAACCAGTACTTGCAGCTGTACTAGAAAAACCTTTATAGTTTTTCGACAGAAAAAATCTTTACAATCTTTAAAACGTGCTTTTTTTTTTTGCATTTCTTGTCATTTTCCTATAGCAGTTAATGGAATGCAAAATATATCAAGAAGTATAACTCCAAATTTTGATGGCATTTCACAGAGATTAAATAGCACATTGCTGCATCATGTTAACCGCTAATTGAAGCAGGTAAATGTAACATTAAAGTAAAAAATTTTTGGTTAACTGAATAAATGCCTGTTACTACGTAGCTGTCAAAACTACAACGGTTATTTTGTCAAGTAGTGTAATACTGTATGTCTTTGAAAAATATGTTAACGGTCTGAAAAATCTAAAACTGAAGCAGTTCCTTTAGTGTCTAGGACTGGAGACATACTATAAGGGCAAACTAGGGTAAATGGTTCCCTGCTTGGCCTCCACTGTATGAGCCACAGTGGATAGCCGCAGAATATCAGCTGCTCCCAGGGAGGCAAACCCGGTCTACCGATGTATTTGAATGGCTGTCATGTAATAATGCATTTCCACTGTATAAATATAATATTTGAACACAGGAGGTTTCGGATGCCAGCTTCGTTTTGAGAAAAGGTTGTTATAACGAGACAACCCCTTTAAAATGTACATTATTCAAAGATATAAGGAAATTAAATCAATATAGGATCTCAATCATGTCAGTATCCATAGGGACCTGTGCATAAGACATCATTATTAAAGAGTACCTGTTTACTCTCCTGACATGTCTAGCTTAGTAAATACTTGTATTCCTCATAAAATAACAATTCTGAAAAATCTTTTCATAGAACTCTAAGTTGTGCTGTTCCTCTGTCATTCCTCCTAGAAATTTATGAATAAATTGATAACTGGGAGTTGCCATTCCTCTTGTCAAAGGGGTGTGTCCTTAGGGCATGGCTCCACGTGGCGTATTTCTTCCGCAACTGTCCGCATCAATGCCGCACAGAATCTGTGTTGCAGATTCTGTGGCGGATCTGCCCAAAATGTGCAGTAAATTGATGCGGACTAGCCGTTGCGTATTAAGGTGAAAGTACTTCCCTTCTCTCTATCAGTGCAGGATTGAGAGAAGGGACAGCACTTTCCCTAGTGAAAGTAAAAGAATTTCATACTTACCGGCTGTTGTCTTGGTGACGCGTCCCTCTTTCGGCATCCAGCCCGACCTCCCTGGATGACGCGGCAGTCCATGTGACCGCTGCAGCCTGTGATTGGCTGCAGCCGTCACTTAGACTGAAACGTCATCCTGGGAAGCCGGACTGGAGAAAGAAAGAAGCAGGGAGTTCTCGGTAAGTATGAACTTCTATTTTTTTTACAGGTTGATGTAGATTGTGATCGGTAGTCACTCTCCAGGGTGCAGAAACAGTTACTGCCGATCGCTTAACTCTTTCAGCACCCTAGACAGTGACTATTTACTGACGTCGCCTAGCAACGCTCCCATAATTACGGGTGCACACACGTAGTCACCCGTAATTACGGAAGCCCCATTGACTTCCTCAGTCTGGCTGTAGACCTAGAAATACATAGGTCCAGCCAGAATGAAGAAATGTCATGTTAAAAAAACAATACGCTCCGCAGCACACATAACATGTACATGACATCTGCGGTCTTCATTGCGGAATTTAGAATCTCCATTGAAGTCAATGGAGAACTTCCGCAATGAGTCCGCAACCAGTCCGCCACAGGTCCGCAACATCCATTGTAGGCTGCGGACACCAAATTCCGCACCGCAGCCTATGCTCCGCAGCGGAATTTTCCGCATCGTCTAAACGAACACTACTAAAAAGCAGTGGAAGGCAATGGAGAAACGGGTCCGCTGCGGAGTGTCCGCAGCGGAATTCCAGAGCAATTCCGCCACGTCGGGCTTTGCCCTTACACCGTTTCACTCAGTGAGCACTGATTGGACATTGTCAGTCTGTGTTAGGACACACCACCAACTGGTAATATCCAGTTGTCAATTTAATAACAGAGGAATAGCACATGAAACGATGCTCCAGAATTATTTCATGGGGAATATAATTATTTACTAAAACACACATGTCAGGAGAGGAGACAGGTCTTCTATGAACACTGACTATGCTCAGGTTCACATAGTACAGTTTGCTGCAGTTTTATCCAAAACCAGTAGTAGATTCTAAAGAAAACAGATTGCTTATATTAACCCGTTAGTGACCGCCCATTAGTGTTTTTACGGCGGCCACTAACGGGCTTTATTCCAATGCAATTGCCTTTTTATGGCGCTGCATCACAATAAATAAATAGAGCAGGGAGCAGTTAAATCTCCCTGCTCTCAGATGCTGGAGGTAGCTGACGGCTGGGAGCAGACCTGCTCGAACGGGCGAAATCAAAATAAGTATCGCTCTCGTCTGTTTAACCATCTGAGTGGTTTTGGAGGGAGGGGGCTCCTTCTCTCATCCCACTGTCACCTTGCGATAAGATTGCAGGGTGCTGGTGTCTTCTATAGCAGCCGGGGGCCTAATAAAGGCCCCCATGTCTGCCTCTAGTTAATGCCTGCTAGGCCTTGCCAGAGGAGATGCCTGTCCATTTTACATGGACAGGAAAGTAATACACTGCAAAACAGAAGTATTGCAGTGTATTATAAAAAACGAGTACTGTCCCCTAGTGGGACTAGTAAAAAAAGTGAAAAAAAAAGTTTAACAAAGTTAATAATAAATAAATAAAAATCCAAAGTGAAAAAAAATAAAAATAAAAACTTTTTTCGCTTACAAAATGCTTTATTATTAAAAACAACAATAAAAAGTAAAGTTATAAAATATTTGGTATCGCCACATCCATAACGACCCTAACTATACAGTTATTACATTATTTAACCCGCTCAGCGATAAAAAAGTTATGGCTCTTCAAATATGGAGACACAAAACCAAGTAATTTTGAAAAAAAAAGGGTTTTTACTGTGTAAAAGTAGTAAAACATACAAAATCTATATAAATTTGGTATCTTTGCAATCATAACAACCCGCTAAATAAACATATTGTGTTATTTCTACCACATGGTAAGCTGCGTAAATTTAGGACGCAAAAAAGTGACGAAATTGTTGTTTTTTTCTATTCCCCCGAAAAAAAGTTAATAAAAGTTAATTAATAAGTTATATGCACCCCAAAATGGTGCTATTAAAAATTACAACTTGTCCCGCAAAAAAACAAATGACTATATAGAGCTATGTTGAATTAAAAAAAAAAAGTTATAGCTCTTTGAATTAGACGATGGAAAACGTAAAAAATAGCTCGGTCATTAATGCTTAAAATAGTCTGGTCATTAAGGGGGTAAAGTGAAGCTCCACCTTGGAGTTATTGTAATGTTAGGGGAATACATAATTGTAATATTAGTACTTGAGGCATGCCCTTCAGTGTGAATTGTATTCCAATGATAATCCGCATTGTGCTGCTTGTCCAGCAGACTGTGAAAGAACGGCCTGAAGCCTCTTAAAGGATCTGCAAGACAAGTTCACAGAATATAAATTTTGCTCCAAGCTTGTAGGCTATTATCAGAATATAATGCCCACAAACGGAGCATTTCTGGTATTAACATTGTATTGAGGAATTGCTATTTATGCTCTTTAACCCTTTCATGCCGCAGCCATTTTTCGGATTTTCACTTTTGTTTTTTCCTCCCCACCTTCCAAAAGCCATAACTCTTTTATTTTTCCATCAATATTGCCGTATGAGGGCTTGTTTTTTGCGGGACGAGTTGTAGATTTTCACTGCACTGTTTTTTGTACCATATAATTTAGTGGGAAACGAGAAAAAAAATATATGTGGGGTGGAATAGGAAAAAAAACAGCGATTCCTCAACCTTTTGGGTGGTTTTGTTTTTACGGCGTTCACCGTACGGTAAAAACAGCATGTTCAAATTATTCTGCGGGTCAATACGATTACAGTGATACTAAATTTATATAGTTTTCTTTATGTTTCACTACTTTTACAAGGTAAAAACTGATTGTTAAAAATAAAATAAGAGTTTTGTCGCCACATTCTGAGAGCCATAACGATTTTATTTTTCTGACGATTTAGCCGTGTGAGGGCTTATTTTTTGTGGGGCGAGCTGCAGTTTATATTGGTACCATTTTGGGGTACGTGAGACTTTTTCATCACTTTTTATTTAATTTTTTTGTGGGAGAAGAAGGGACCAAAAAACTTCTGATGTTTTTAATTCTTTCTTTTTTACGTTGTTCACCGTGCGGACTAAATAATGATATCTTGTAATAGTTCAGACTTTTATGGATGTGTCGATACCAGTTACGTTAGCTTTTTTTTTTTTTGCCAAAATTTTTTTTCTTTTCAAGTTATACAAAACCATACAACAAATATGAGCACACACGCCCAAACATAATAAACAATATTACAACAATTAGTTATACAACAATCAAAGAAATTGCACATTGTTTCGTATCAAAATACATGAAATAGTAAAAAATGAAGAGACAAAGAAACATGGGGACAGAAGCCCCTCCCTCCTCCCGGGAAAAATAAAAAAATCCTAAGTGATCTTTGTAAGGATTTTAGCTGTCACACAAATGCAGACGACCCAACATACCCTTTAAAGTTTCCAACAAGTACCATGTGGTTTGCGTAAAGGGAGACACCGCCTGTTGAAGTTCCGGGTCAGATAAATGTTTCACTAGAAATGCTTTCCACTTGATCAAATTTTTTTTAGTACGTTTGGTTTTCATATGCTCTGCGTCTAACCGTTCTATGTGCAAACATTGTTTTAGTTGGTTCATTACATTTTGCATAGTTCGTATTGTTAATACCAACCAGTGTTGTAACTGTAATCGCTTAACTACCAAACAGATCAGGTGAAACAATGGAGGCAGGTGTCTCCCCCTGGCTCTGCCACCATCTGTCTCCTCCTCCCAATAATGGAAAAGGAAAAGGACAGGAGACATTGGCAAAGTCAATCCCCACAGTGAATCTATCCTGCCACGGATCTGAGACCACAAGGGCTGTACTGCGGAACAGTGCCACAAACCGTGGGATAGGTCTGTTCTAGGAATATGACATTTGGGGCAGGCAACCAGGCGATCAGGTATAGCAGGACTCGGCGGTAGATTAAAACCAAAGATCGCCCTATGCATTATACAAAACTGGGTTTCCCTCCACACCTCTCTCATCACGTGTTTCCGGACTGAACCCCATCCCATCAGGATTTTATCCCTAAGGTCATTATCACCAAGTTGTTCTTCCCATTTTGTAAAGAAGTGCTCCGGGGGAGTAACAATCAAGCTATCCCTAATTTTGCAATATATATTGGAGACAGACATCATTTCAGTATGTTGAGAAATAGCTTTATCCATGTCATTCGTGATCACTTCTCTACCAACATCCCTAAGCGCATTTCCAAAGAAGTGTTGGACCTGAGCATATTGAATACATTGAAAAGGTCTCACCCCGAATTTATCGATCAACTCTTGACCAGTAAGCCATTTCGGATCCGTGTCATGAATCAGATGTTCCACTCTGAGAATACCTCTCTCCCTCCATTCTGCAAAAAGACTACTGTCCCTACCTTGAGCAAATTCCGGATGATTCCATAGGGAAAGATACTTGGAGATTTGAAAAGATAAACCATAGCTCCGTCTCTTAGCCCTCCAAGCCATGAAAGTATCCCTACATATCGCGGATTGCTTAATGGACCTAGGCATGGCTGAGAGGGACGAGTGTAGAAGCGTGCAGAGATCCCATGGAGCACAAAAATGCGATTCAAGAGCATAATCAGAATGATAACTAGTTCGTGCAACCCAATCTCTTACATGTCGCGCTAAACATGCCAAATTGTATCCCCGTACATTAGGCAAGTTAATACCACCCCGCTCCTTAGTAGCCATAAGCTTGTCTAGACGAATGCGCGGCCTCCTCCCTTTCCATAGAATATGAGCAAAAGCTGCATGTAACCTTGATACATCCATTTGTTTCAAAAGAAGTGGTAGGGTTTGTAACGGATACAATAATTTAGAAAAGCACATCATCTTGAGAAGGTGATTTCTCCCCAACAAAGAGAGTGGTAAGCCATGCCACCTCTTCAAGTCATGCAGGATTTTCGTAAATAAAGGGAGATGATTCAAACGATAAAGGGATTCGGCGGTTCGCCCAATATGAATACCTAGGTATTTGATAGATTGTTTAGCTACAGGGATATTGTACAGATTGGTGGGCAACCCCCCCCCCCCCTTGGGTCCTTGGTTCCCAGAAACAGGGCCTCACACTTTGATACATTCAATTTGAATCCCGAAAAAAAACAAAGTTCGAAATTACCTCCAGTACCTTATGCAACTCTGATCTCAGATTAGCCATAAATAAGAGGATATCATCCGCAAAAAGGGCCAGTCTCAGTTCCGCACCTCCAATCGAAATACCCTTAAAGATCCGGTGTGTATCCAGAGACCGGGCCAAAGGCTCTAAAGCCAAATCAAATAATAAAGGGGTCAGCGAACAGCCCTGTCTCATCCCCTTTTTTCAAAGGAAAGGACGGGGAGATAAATCCAGCCGTGTGTACATTAGCCTTAGGTTGCATGTAAAGAACTCCTAGAAACCTTCTAAAAGCCCCCTGAAAACCCATAGCATCCAACACCTGGCCCAACCACCCCCATCTCAAATTGTCAAACGCTTTTTCTGCATCCAGGGTGATCAGGGCAGGTGTCTCTCCCCCTACGGAGACTCTATGGAGATTAGTCACGGCCGAACGACCTTTCACAAAACCCACCTGCGACGGGCCGATCATCGAGGGCAAGATCAGAGCCAAACGATTTGACATGAGTTTGGTCAGAATCTTGAGGTCCTGATCAATCAGCAAAATCGGCCGGTAAGAAGATTGAGAATCAAGATCTCGACCCTCTTTAGGTATCAGCTTGATGTAGGCTAAATTGGTTCGAAAAGCCCGATCTCGTCTTGACAACACATTGTTAAACAGGCTAGTTAAAACGGGTGCCACTTGCGTCCCAAGGACCTTATAAAATTCGCCTGGATATCCATCAGGGCCTGGGGATTTACCCGAAGGCAGGGCCATAATTACACTCCGCACCTCCTCCGCAGTTATCGGCGCATTGAGGGCAGTAAGTTGTTCTTCAGAAACTTGAGGTAAAGAGATATTTAGCAAAAAGGCCTCGTCCTCAGGCATCTCCCCCGGATCATCCCGATACAAAGAAGCATAATAGTCCCCCAGTAATTTATTAATGGACTTCGGGTCTCCCGTAGTATTTCCCCCAGGGGATCTCAGCCGTTGAATACAATGAAAAGGTCTCTTTCCTCTAGCCAGATTCGCTAACAATTTACCAGGTTTATCACCAAATCGTCTATAAACTACCTCCTGCTGGGTCCTAATAAAGTCCTCCCAACGCTCAGCCCATATATCGAAATCTCTCCTGGCTGAGATCCATTGTGTTTTGGAGAGTGGAGTCTGAGTCACGTGAAAGTCGGTATAGCCTGTCGCAAAGCGGCGCTCGTCTTCTCGTATTGCGACCGTACAACTTTTTTAAGTTTGCTGACATGAGCTATAATGCGCCCCCTCAAAACTGCCTTTGCTGTATTCCAAAATAACTGAGGATCAGACACATGTTCCCCATTTGTGGCCCCGTACTCAAGCCACCAACCTCTCAGAAGCGTCAGAAAACTCTCATCATTGATCAAAAAGGCAGGAAAGCACCACAGATAGGCGTCTCCTTTAGGGTATGTGTCAAGCAAGTCTAGTAAGACGGGTGCATGATCTGAAATAACTAAGAATGCAATAGAGACCTCCTTGACCTTTGGAAGTAATGTACGGCTGAGTAGTATATAGTCTATACGTGACCAAGAAGAGTGGGGGTGAGAAAAATGAGTATACTCTCGGTCACCAGGATGAACATGTCTCCAACCATCAATCAACGATGCAACCGACAAAAGACCCGCCAGGTGAGAGCTAGCGGCAGGGACCATAAGATCGGCAGCTTGTCTGAACGATCTATCTTCATGTTGCGACACTACCCCATTGAAATCCCCTCCCACCACTATATCCAGATATGAATCAAGTAGCAAGGTGGCATGGAACTTATCATAGAAAGAGTTTTGCGAGCTATTCGCCACATACACATTATATAAACTCATTGTACCCTGTGGGCTATGTAGCTGGAGGTGTATCATCCGACCTTCATCATCCGTAACTACATCAGTGATCGAATGAGGAAAGGCCTTACAAATCAGTACCAGAACCCCTGCTTTACGCTCTACTGCAGGAGAGCCATAAACCGCCCCAACCCAAAGTTTAAGCATACATGGAAAATCCTCTTTGAGAAGATGGGTCTCCTGCAGCAAAGCGATATCTACTTGGAGTCTTTTCAAATGGTGCAAGACCATCATGCGTTTTGCTGGGGACCTTAGTCCCTTAACATTCCAGGTGACGATTTTCATATCACAGGCATACTATAAATATGATCAACTAAATAGATCACTAATACGGAGGCACCAACCCCAGGCAAAGGACCAAAACGATGACAGCTAAATAGGATCTCCCGGGAGAGTAACAGCAAACAGAAAGTGCAGCAGTAGATTTCAATGAGGAGTAATGCATTAAGAGGCACAGCGGACAAAGTGAAATAGTGCATAACAACAAATAACAATTGTACATAACAATCTAAATATAGGACTCCCATAAATCTGGTATTCAACATTACACATCAACTCCCCTCCATATTGTGCAGCTAAGGACAGGAGGAACAACCAGTAAGATAGGCCCCAGAACACGACATGTTAAGAAAACATTCTCATGTCCTCCCCTCCCTCATCGTTAAAGCAACTGCTGACAATTTGGTAAGTATCGCAACACGAACCCAACTTGCTCAGGTACAGTCTTCAATCAGACAGCCGCGGTCCACCCTGACATCCCCGATGCGTAGGGCGCTGTGATTTTGGACTAGATGGTGACCCCTTTGATTCGGTCAAGGAAGTAGTGCTTCGCGGCGATTGGGCCAGTAAGTGTGACCGGCGTTTAGAAGAGGAGATGGATGGCCCAATGTCTGGAACCACCGATGTTGTAGGTGAAGACTCCGAAGCAAAGAAGCGTTCCGCTACCGCCGGATCCCTGAAAGTCTGGAAAGTTCCATCTGTATGTTTAATCCGAAGAATGGCAGGATACATGAGCTTAAAGCGAATGTTCTTCCGAAACAGCAATGAACACGTGGCACTGAAAGCTCGACGTTGTCTGGTAACATCTGCTGAGTAATCCCCGAAGAGGAGTATACGCGCACCTTGAAAGGTAAGTGGATCCTTCCAAGTACGATAAGCATGGAGGATGTCTTCCTTGTCCACAAAATACAAATATCGCATTATAACCTGTCGGGGTCGGTCATTATTACAAGCGTGGGATTCAGATTCAGGCGGCGTAGGCCGGCGTAGGCCCTGTGGCCATTTTCTACCCGTTTGAGCCCTGATAAGCCCAAGGCCTGTGGCAAGTCACACTCACACAGCTTTCTGAGGGCTTTTACTGGTATGGTCTCCGGTAAACCGACCAATCTCAAATTATTCCGGCTGGACCTGTTCTCAAGATCTTCAATTCGCTCATAGAGCAGATCACTTGTCTGGGACACCACCGCAACCAACTCATCCTCAGTATTAGAGATCCTCTGCTCAGCTTCATTTAAGCGGCCCTCATGTTGAGTAATACTCTCTTGTAAGCGATTCAGGGTGGATTGTAGGGTCGTCACCAGAGTACTGGACAGATCCGGTACAATAAGGTTGACTACGCCTTTGGCCAGTAACTGATAATCCAAAGTGTCCTGCAAGGCAAGCTGTTGTTTGGGAGGAAGCAGAGACTGCGTGTCAGCAGTGTCTCGTTGATATTCCAGCGGCGCCATCTTGGGCGGCTGTTCCTCCATAGCGTCCTCTCCCATGTCTTCAAAGTCAGGTTTTTTGCTGCTCCTCAGCAAATAGCGCTCCATATAGGTAACGCCCGTCGTTTAGAGGTCAGGTCCACTCCACCCCAGGATAAACTGGGGAGATATTTGCAAGCGGAGAGAACTTAGTAAGGTCTGGAGGAGCGGGAGCGATGTCACACACGTTTTCACATACCAGCGCCGGAACTGGAAGTCATGTTAGCTTTTTATTTTTTTTTACATTGTGCTTGAGGGAAAATGGGAAAAGGTTTTTTTTTTGAGCTTCTAATTTTTTAATTTTTTAATTTATTTGTTTTTTACTTTTTTTACTTGTTCCCCTAGGGGACTTTAACCAGCGATAGTTAGATCGCTTGTACGATATACTGCAATACTAATGTATTACAGTATATCGCGTTTCTGACAGTCTCCTATGAAGCCCTGCCGGAGGCAGAGCTTCATAGGAGTACAAAGATGGCGGACCTGGGGGTCTTCGTCAGGCCCCCAGGCAGCCGTGCCAACCAACGACTCCCCCCAATCTTGCCGTGGGGGGGCCGTTGGGATGTTACAGAGGGTTGCCCCCCTGTTTTTAGTAATTTAAATGGCGCGATCGCTATTGAAAGCAGCATTTAATGGGTTAAACAAGTGGGATCGCTCTCAAATGGGATCCCGCTCGTTACCCGGAAGTGTCGGCTGTAACACACAGCCCACACACTCGCTCTATGGAGCGGGCTCAGCCCGTGAGCCCGCTCCATATTCCCCCACCCGGCGTGCACCGTATATATATGGCGGATGTCGGGAAGGGGTTAAAGCTGCACTTTAACTTTATGCACATTTTCATTTTGTACTGGGTATAAGTTGGTTAACATAATTGATTCCTGAGCACACTACTTATATATCATATATTCTGACATGATTGTGATCAGATAATAAGATCAACTTCTATGATATAAATTGGTTTAGGGAAGTGAGTATCTAAATAAAATAGAATCTAGAACAGTGAAATACAATATGGAGTCACATGAAGCATTCAATGTTGAATCAATTTTAAAATTGTCTCCTATGACCGTCACACGTTGATGTTGATCCCTTTTACTTTCATTGCTGATTAAAGCTTCTGAATGGAACACCTGGGGCTATTGACAATTTTGGCACCATGTTGTTTTTCACATGCATTGAATGTGGACCCAGTGGTAATAGCTAAATAATGAACCAAAGAATTTGTATCCGTAGCTAATATTGCGAATCAATGATAATTCTGCATCGACTACATTTCTGCACTAGAGTTTAATATCATAAGTCTCAATTATTAATGCGTTTTGGCATCAATTAATATATTCTAAGATCAATTACAACTGCAAATAATTGCCAGGTTCGTCTATTAGGATAACGCGTAGCTTAAGTGAAGCAGCAATTTTAGCTCATTATTCTGAGTATACTGTAGGTGTTATCGCTATGAGATGTAAAGATGTGAAGCTGGCAGCTTATCTTGAATAATTAATTACTGATGACAAGGATAAACATTCTGTGATCAGCCCCTGGGCAAGCTTTACTATACAGAATAATGTTAACTGAAAATACATGCCAATGTTATATTTTGTGTATCTGCTTAGCTCAAGCAATTCAGCTCAAAGCCCTTATCACAGTGGATGGTAAAATAAGAATTATTGCCAGCTATCATAGGTTATATGAAAAGAAGAAGACCAGCAATAACACCATATGAGTTATTAGTACATAAATTTTAATGGACATCATATGTTAGGGATATTTGACAGGCTCGTTCTATGGAGCGGGCTCAGCCTGTAAGCTCGCTCTATACTCTCCCCCCCCACATGCGCCGTATATGTACGACGGTTGTCGGGAAGGGGAAGGGGTTAAGAAGGGGTCACCCTATTTTGATCCCAATCTATTAGCTATAGCCAAAATAAACATTAACCTGTAAAATACAGTTTGGTCTTCTAAAGAACCACTAGTGTCCATTATTTTTTTTCGGCAGAGGGCTGCACACCTTTATTTCCTTATTGGCTTTGCTCTGATAATTTAAACTGGACAACCCATGAAAATGAGTTTGCAGCACTTAACACTGATAACACTTCCAATGAACCATAAATGTGATGAATTTTTTAAGTTAATTTCTAAAAAGAAAAAAAAGTTTGCATTTGAATATAAATTATTAAGAAAATATTTGAAGTGCTGATACAAATTTAAGGGATAATTAAATTCTACCATGTGTACCCGACTGTAACTGTAGGGCTACCACTTTTTTTTCTTCATTGTTTGTTTAACCTCCCTCAACTTTCTACCTATGTTTAATAAATTAATATATTCATTGCGTCTTAAATTCAGACATCTTAGAATTAGACTAGATGTGCCAAAGTTATCACAGTTACTCATGTTGGATGATAAACTTGGCACATCTTTAGAAACTTCTTTCTAACCTAAGACCCCCCAATGGTTGGCATACTCTTTTGCGCCAAAACTTTGGTGCTTGATAAGCAACTCTGTCTTGTTGGATGAGTCATAAATATCTGTTTTTAGGCTCATTTAATTGATAAATTTGTTTGAAATTATTTGCGGCAAAAAAGAAGGTGCATCTTCACCTAGTGCTAAAGGCTAGTTGCACTGTTTTACTTTTAAGTGTATATTAAGATGCACACTTTCACTTTCAATAGTTTATTTTTTACGCAAAGAGGCAGATAGATAGATAGATAGATAGATAGATAGATAGATAGATAGATAGATAGATAGATAGATAATATTTCAAAGAAGTAAAACCAGCACTCAGGTGAGCTCCAGTGTGCACGCTGTCAATGGGATAGCTAATCCAACATCAATATGGTCAAGGAGGACACAGCACCACAGAGACTCTTTAGCAGTGTAAAAAAGTTGCTGTAGATTAGTGTAAAAAAGTTGCTGTTGATTTATTCAGACAGGTAGATAAAAAAAAGTGCATACAGAGGTGCAACGTTTCGGTAGGCAAACCCACCTTTGTCAAGCATGGAAGTGATTGTACATAGTGGCTTTATATACGCCACCCCCTACATCCAGCACTCACAACACATGTGCGGATGAGTCACCATTAGTATCTTACCAACTCCAGTAAACACCCCATCCACTGGTGTCTGCTTCTCCCAAGCTCCACATTTATTCATTTCTATCACATATATAATAGACAGTAGTGAATATTGGGCGTCCACAAACCTCACCGCAACCGCTGAGTGTATTGATCCATGGCCTCTAAGGATATTAAAAACATTACATATTTTATATTTTGCATCTAAACAATACCATTGCGCCTGTCCGGAATACAGAAGCCAGAAAGGCTTTAATACCTCAATAACATGGTGGCTATCAGTCCTAGTGCACCTGCGCTGGATAACCGCTCATGCGTAATAGCGACCGATTCCGCTAAAGACTCACAGATCTGGGAGTAATAGCTCCCTGGTTCAATTACCTCAATAACATGGCGGCTATCAGTCGTAGTGCGCGTGCGCCGGATAACCGTGTATGTGTAATAGCGACCGATTCAGTTAAAGGCTCACGAAGCTGGGAGTAATAGCTCCCTGGTTCAATTACCTCATGTGCGCATGCACGGGCGTACATCCGCCGCACGGTACAGCACACCAGGCATCCACCAATACAGAATACATGACGATGGTATGATAGTAACATCACAAATAATCCAAACATGGTTCAGCGCAATAATAGATAACAACACGAATATATTAAGTATACAGTCATAACAGAATAAATGTGAACAGCGGTCTATGCAGACAGTAACAAGGACATCAAATCCATATAGACAATTTTACTGTGAATATATCCAATCTCATTTTTGGATCCTTTTCAGCGGTTTTTGTAGGTTTGTCTGCGTCCTAATAGATAAGTTTCTGTAAAAAAACACAAACAATTGGTGTTATATAAGTGAACAATTAAAAACAATCAAAAAATCTAAATATGCACAAAGTGCATTTCAGCCTACAAATTGCCTTTACGTAAACGGTTTAAAACTGAAGTCAAGGTTGAGTCCCCTAGGGCTTAACGTGTCCAATTCATAAATCCATTTCAATTCCCTCTGTTTCAATAATTTCTCTCTGTCGCCGCCCCTCCGCATGGGCGGTATATGATCAATAATTCTAAAATGCAGTTGACTGACATTATGTTTACAAGCAATAAAATGTCTAGGGGCTGGCAATCCTGCTTTCCCTATTCTATTAGAGGATTTGTGATCGTTCAACCGGACTCGGCATTCGTTGATGGTCTCACCTACATATAATATGTATAACATAGATAACATAACTGGATCTACATGTATATCTGTTCTTAATCATGTACCTTTTATTCGTATGGGGATGGATAAAGCTGTCTCCTTTGATAATATTGTTACAATGACTTCACTCAAGGAAGGGAAAATTCCCATTTTTCGGTTTGTGTAAATATGTCTGTGACAATATTTTTGTACCACCAATGTCTGACCTTACTAATACGTCTTTTAAATTTCTACCCCGTTTATACGCCATCACAGGCGTGGTTTTTATCCTCGTACATTTGGTAAGAAGGTTCCAATTACCACGTAAAATGTTATTGATTCGGCCACAAAGTACATTATAAGGCCCCATGCACACAATCTTATTTTTTTCCTCCCGTAAATACTGGCGTAAATAAGGGTACTTTGTCACACGTATTCGACCCGCACTCCACCAGTATTTACGGACCCGTTTTCTCTGCACTAATCGGCAGCCCCTTCTCTCTATCAGTGCTGGATAGGGAGAAGGGGAAGCCCTTTCGGGCAGAGTTTCCGCAGCGATTGAAAGTAAAAGAAGTTCATACGTACCCCGGCCGTTGTTTCGGTGACGCATCCCTCTTTTCACATCCAGTCCGACCTCCCTGGATGACGCGGCAGTCCATGTGACCATTGCAGCCTGTGATTGGCCTTGGAGCTGTGGGTAAGTTAACATTTAATACTATTAACTACAGCGGTAGTCACTATCCCGGGTGCTGAAAGAGTTACTGCCGATAAGTTAACTATTTCAGCACCCTGGACAGTGACTATCCCCTGACGTCGCCTAGCAACGCTCCCGTAATTACGGGTGCAAACACGTAGCCACCCGTAATTACGGGAGCCCCATAGAAATGGGCCTGCCCGTGCCGTAATCACGGCCTGAAATAGAACATGTTTCATATTTTTCAACGACCCAGGCATCTTCCCGTAAGCAAACGGGAAGGTACCCGTGGCCAATAGAAGTCTATGGGCCCGTAATTACGTTCGTGTGCATGGGGCCTAAGAGGAGACAAAGGGAATACGTTCAATCTCCTCCTTAATCGTTGGGGTTAATAAAGTATCTCTTTCTATATTGGTTAATTCATTCCTATGTCAATAATAGTCTGGTTACTTAACCACCGATCTAGACTTCAGTGTCCCGCCTCTGTACCATGTGACTATGAGCACAATTTCATCGCAATATCAAAAGAATCACCATATTTATTTATTTTTATAAAGACCACCAGCAAATATTCACACAAGTAAGAATTACACATTATCAAAGTATGTAAAGTATGTTAGTATGTAAAGGCACTTTGAAGGCCATGAAAACCTTTGTTCATGAAAAATCAATATACAAGTACATACATGTTACTAAATCCCTGCAGAAAAAAAAGTTGCACTTATCTGTTTTATGCATTGAGCTTTCCTTTTTACGGCTTCAGTATCTGTCATAACCAGTTTGCAACCATTTCTCCATTCAAACTTCTTTTCTAGGACGTTCCCCAGTACTGATCACATGTTGTCTTCTCTGGGGGCGTTCCCCAGCACCAATCACATGTTCTCTTCTCTAGTGGTGTTCCCCAGCACTGATCACATGTTCTTTTTTTTTCGGGATGTTCCCCAGCACTGATCCCATGTCCTCTTCTCTAGTTGTGTTTGCCAGCACTGATCACATGTTCTGTTCTCTAGCAATGCGTATTTCTTATGCACAAGCACAGCCTTCTCTCTGCTCTCCCCTTAGCTCTCCCCCTCCCTTCTGCTGCTTCTGAGGCTGTTTTGCATATCCATGCCCACACAGTTACAAAGTGTGTTTATGAATTTTCCATCCTCCCCTCCACCTCTGAGCTTCTACTCACAATCTTCTCCCTACACTATAGCTCTCCGCTAACACATGCATGCCCAGCTGTCTGTTGATAGGAGAGATCACTGGGCATGTGCTAAAGTCCTCAGTGAAGAGGAGAAAGTGGCTACTGAATAACTGAAGGGGAACTGTAGATTTCACAGTAAATGCTCGTACATGAGTCGACAAAGGTGGAGCTGCTGAGTTTGCCGTCAGGGAGCAGACTGTTGTATCAGAGAGAGAACTGAATACAGCAATTGATCCTGCACTGAAATACACTGCAGGTACAGAAGACACATGGTAGACAATTTTTAATTAAGACCAATTAGAAATAAATGTGTTTTATTTTGCAAAAAAAACATACAGTGCAATTTTAATTTTTTTAAACAAACTGTGCAAATGTGTACATAGCCTATAAGTGACCGGGATATACCTCGATAATAAACATCCCCCATGACAGACCGTCTTTAAATCTTACAGTTTTTAAACTATTTCAGGGTAATGTTGAATGGGAATTTATGGTGCATATTGTTGTGACTGCTGCTGCAAATACAGGTCAGTTTTTTGAAAGTTTTAGAAAAACAATGTACAGTTACAGTACAATATATCTTTGCCTTAATATTACATTCTAAATGTGTAAGGGTTTATGTTCATGCTACTGACTTCTGTGTGGAATATCAATTTTAAAGATGCTCATAACTTTTGATAGCTGTAATATTTTCTTGCTTCAGACATAATGAAGTGATGTGCCAATTGTAAGAAATATTGGGGTAATAAATTTGTATTCTGATAACTAAGTAAGTAAAAACAGTCATTGAAAAAGATAGAATACATATTGTCAAGAATCCCTGGCAGGTTAAAATAATTATGTAGTTAATCAATGTAATTCTGTCTCGGAGTAACACACACCCATCATTTTAATGGAACCTAACATAAAGGCCGTTAAGTCTTCAATCATTGAGCACAGGTTTTGTGGCATTTAAGAATTTCAGTCTTAGGAGCTGCACAATCTTGGGAAATTAAAGGTAAAACATCTTTTTTTAAATGGGAATAAAAAAAGTATATATTATAGCACAGCTATAATCTCCCATGTCTGCATTATATATTCATACATACGGATATACCCTGTTGTTTAGCTCTTACACTTTTAATAGTTGCATCCTACTGAAGTCATGAATAGAAATGGCTCTAAAAGGCATTTTGCTAAATCAAAAATAAATAAAAAACCAACAAACCATATACAGAATTTCAATATTATAGACTGCAGGAAACTAGGCAAATATTTAATGAAACTAAATGTTTGAATTTGTTATCTACCTCACTGCTTTGGTCATATCCTCAGGCAGTCTAACCAATGCTGCCTCTAAACTGGGTGACAGAGACTGACAAAAGCTACCATTTTAATCTTATAAACCGTAATTATAAACTTGGTTAAAACATATGGATGGCAGTGGCAACTAGATGTGGGCCTTGTTTATCAACATATACTAAGGATGTTATATTTAGGCCTGAAGCAAGCATAGTTGGTTTGTTAACCTAATAACCAAACATGAAAAATCGAATAAGATCACAGTTATATGATCAAAATCAACAAGCATGTTTGCAGGGTCAGACTGGCCTACCAGGGCCCAAATTCTAATAATATAATAAACCCCAAAGGTCCATCAGAAGACAATCACATTTTAAATGCATTTGCCCGTCTTTTACTTCTAGAGACAATTTTTATTGCTTTCATTTGCTAATTAGAATGTATTAAGGGTTATTCCTATCATAGACATTTATGGATTTCCACAGAATATGCCATAAATGGCTGATTGGAGGACCCACAGAATGTGGGTCCCCCAATCCCCACCTAGTGAAGCGGCCACCAGCCTCCACAGCCAGACGGAGTATGAATGGTGAGGTGGCCACGCATGTATGTAGCTCTCTCCATTAATATCTATTCGAGTTATAGAAATAGCTGAGCAAGCATTCTCCAGAGCAAGCGGACCCCTCTTCTGAAGATAGGTGCAGATCTCAGAGGTGGGACCCACATCCAATCAGATGTTTATGGCATATGCTGTGGATTTGCAATAGGATTACCCCATTAATAATATTTGATCTGAGTCTGCAATGATAACATGTAGGATATAATTATAATTAATAATGGACACGAACATGTTCTATATGAGACAGTGGGCCCTCCAATTAGTTTCCTCTATTTGGCCACTGAAAGCTTATGGGGCCCATAGATATACAGAACGGAACCCTATAGTGCAGAGATCGTAACTGTCACTGGACTTTTGATCATGTATGAATTAACGGCTGTTGAAGATGTTGAATGGGGATATTTTATATATATATATATATATATATATATATACAAAGACTATCTTAAACAAATTATGTTATCTATTATGCAATGACCTTTTATATACTGTATGTACAGGTGATTTAAGAGGGTATCAAATTGATAGAGTACATTATAATGTGTAAAGTGTGTAATGGATATTGTCCTTCAAAAATGTGTTCGGGTGTAAAAACATTATTGATTAGCTGCAACACCTTGCTATTTCTCCAGACAGTCTCTTGCGTTTGACATTGAGAAACTATGCACTGTGAAACTGGAAACAGAGTTTCCTTGAAGTTCATATCAATTAATGCCTCAAGCTAAAATGTCATCAGGGAAAACAAGTAGGTCACAATAAACAGACCTCTTGGCAAGATCACCTTTTCTGGGTCTGACAAGTTCTAATGATATTTAAATGACTCAAAATAAGCCATGTTGTTATGCCTTTAAATGCACTATCGTTGCATCAGTGGACGTTCTGGATTGTGTCTCTTGCTGGATTTTTTCAATAACAGTTAACAGTGAGATAAATATGTTCTGACAAATGTAAAAGTTGCAGACATCTCATCTAATAATAACAGCAAACACTGTACAAGTGTTGGAAAATAGACTCTGAAGTAATCAAGTTCACAGGAGAAAACAGGGAGTTAGTTGTTGGCTTCCAATAATCATTTGTTAGATAAAGTAGTCGTTATTGACATATACCTGATACCATATACAATGGACTGTCTTGAAAGGTAACTTTTTCTCAAAACTGTGTACATCGGAGATAGACCCTTTTTTTTTTTTTTTTCACCTTTAGGCCAACTTTAAACATAATAGCTTGAAAAATCTCTTAAAAATATTGTTAAAAATGTTACTGAATGTCCAAAATCAATTAGATGTTTAATACTTCAATTCACTCAACAAATGCCAAAATAGTGTCCTCCTGTTCTACATTTAGGTGGTACATGAAGACATAACTTTTTTTTCACAATATTGAAAAGCGTAAAAGCTTTTCAATACAAAGAAATCCCATGAACCGTACGGGATAATTCTTTTTTTTTACATCGGAGCTTAAGGACAACATCTACAACTTAATGACATACAGTTGTATATGTCAGAGCTTTGCATATACATCGGGAGATTTTCCTAGCATATGCGTCGAACGTAAAGAAAGAATGAGGTATGAACAGAGCCCAATAAAAACAAATAAAACTCACTGTAGTGCCAAGTGTCAATGTTGTAACGACTTGCAGGTATGTGGACCCTATGGACCGCTCCACCGTAATGGAGCAGCTGCTGATCAATTGAGTCTGTGAAAGTCAGTAATTCAAAAATACTAAGAACGTCAGAAGTGGGTAAATGCCAGACAGTCAGGAGGAAGCAGGCCAATGCAGGATGATGATGTGAGGCTAGGGCTCCTGACTGGAGTAGTGCAGTCATATCAGACACAGGACTTTGCTAGGACACCGGACTAGAGTAGCACAGTTGTCTCGGACACTGGACTTGGCTAGGACACCGGACTGGAGTAGTCTCGGACACTCGGTATGGCACGGGCACCGGACACAGTTGAAGAAGTCGTCTCGGACACTCAGTGCGGCACTGGCACCGGACACAGATGGTGAATTCGTCTTGGACACTCGATTTGGCACGGGCATCGAACACAGATGGTAAACTCATCTCGGACACTCGACTTTGCACTGGAACTAAACACAATTACTGGATACAAGAAACGGGATACAGGATACGGGATACAAGATACAGGATTCAGCTGAGGAACCATTTGCAGGAGAAACATGGGTAAACACAACATTGTTTAGACAAGGAATGAATGGGCAGAGTTCCTTTTATAGTTGTATGGTATGCTGCGATAGGTTGGGGGAGGTTTCCTGGTGTGTGCTGGCCCTTTAAAAGCGGGGCAAGTGCACGCACTCTTCGGGCATCAGCAGAATTGGATAGCAGTGCGCACCGGCATCTCAGAGGGAGGAGACGCCAGCAGGAGCTCAATGGGCTGCATTCGCGGCTGCTGGTGAGTATGGGATGCCGGCAGTCTGCAACCACTGCCATTACAGTTGACTTACCTGGTGTCAATGATGCACAGTAGCAGCTGCTTATAAATAAGGAGCCACCCGCAGCCAGGGGGATCTGAGAGCCAGATGTAGTTTCCAATTTGCATACTAACGCATAGTTCACAAACAATAGAAAATTTGTATTACTAGGTTGAGCCAATAGTCATTAGAATACACATAAATATAGCTCTTGATAGACATCTAGCTTAATGACATGTTTTTGTCATTTTTGTATTTGGTATGTTGGTGTTTGGTGTATCTATGTATGCATATCTTTATAAAGTTATTTCTTACATTGATGGTATTGTGTGAAGTGGTTACTTGTGGTATAAGGAAGAGAAAAGTGCATAACAGGTCATGCAAGATGCGCCTAAATTATCATACAGCATTCACCACTGTGATAAATTTAGACTGCCTGGTTTAAGTTTACGCTGTCTAACAATTAGACAACACTAGTAAATGTGGGACAATATTTTGTTAGCTTTTGATGCAACAGACTGGCATTGCATGCTTTAATTTAGTTTATTATCAACAATTACACCCAAATCCTTCTCTTTTATAGACTCACCAAATAGTGATTAATTCAGGGTATAAATAGCTTCTATATTTTTTGCCCTAAAATGTATAACCTTACACTTGTCAACCTTATCTGCCTTTTTGCTGCCATCAGTATCTCAAGTTCACCCTGTATCTACAACTTTACAGAGCTTTGTGTCATCTGCGAATACAGAGGTGTTAGGAAGTCCAACATCTGCATTACTTCTAAACAGGTTAAACAGTAATTGTCCCATTTCAGATCCCTGGGGTACTCCATTTATAATATTTATCCAGTTTGAAAATGATCCATTAATGACTACTCTATAAATATGGTCTTTCAGTGAATTTTGTGTGCAATAACAAATTGTGATGTCTAAACCAATGGATCTTTCTTGGGCAAGCACATGGGATGGACAGTATCAATTGCTTTAGAAAGATCTAAATATATTGCATCTACAGACAGCCCCTTGTCCAGGTTCCTGCTTACTACTTCATAAAAAGAAAGTAAATTTATTTAACATGACCTCCATAACATACTGTTCAATATGATCTCTTATTAAACATTCAAGTATCTTTCAACTATAGATTTTAAACTTCCTAGCTTGTATTCTTCCACAGCATACATACATATAAATATATATCCAACGTATTCAATGGGGCAGCACTGTGAACAGGATTCTAGATCCAAATTGTGGGTGCTCCACTCATCAGGCCTTCAAACCTGGACTTATAGAGAATAATGGCACCAAAACAGAGCAACACTCCAGAAGGCATAATATAAAAATGTATTCACCCATAGTGAAAAGGCAATGTTTCGACCCTACCATAGAGTCATTTTCAAGCCAGTGAAATACATTCTCATCTTTATATTGTGGCTATTGGAGTGCCGCTCCCTTTTTTGTGCCATTTTATATACAGTTGGTGCAGAATTATTTGGACTGTGACACAAGTTTTGGCATTTTAGCTGTTTACCAAAATATATTGAATATACAGTTATATAATCAGTATGGGCTTAAAGTGCAGACTCTCAGATTTAATTTAAGGGCATTCACATCCTAATTTGAGGAAGGGTTTAGGAATTACAGCTCTTTAATATGTAGGTGCCTCTTTTTCAAGGGACTAAAGGTAATTGGACAATTATCTCAAAAGCTATTTAATGGGCTGCATGGGCTATTCCCTCGTAAATCCATCATCAATTAAGCAGGTAAAAGGTCTGGAGTTGATTCCAGGTGTGGCATTTGCCTTTGGAAACTGTTGCTGTGAACCCACAACATGAGGTCAAAGGAGTGAAACAGATCATTGTTAGGCTTCAAAAAACATTAAGAAATCCATCAGAGAGATATCACAAATGTTAGGAGTGGCCAAATCAACAGTTTGGTACATTCTTGAAAAAAAAAAGATCCCTCTGGGGTTCTCGTGAACTCCAAAAGCCCTGGAAGTCCACGGAAGACAACAGTGGTGGATAATCGCAGAATCCTTTCCATGGTGAAGAAAAACCCCTTCAAAACATCTACCCAAGAGAAGAACACTCTCCTGGAAGTAGGTGTATCAGTATCTAAGTCTACCTTAAAGAGAAGACTACATAAGCTCAAATACTGAGGGTTCACCAAAAGCTGCAAACCATTAATCAGCCTCAAAAATGGAAAGGCCAGATTAGACTTTGCCAAACAACATTTAAAGAAGCCAGTCCAGTTCTAGAACAGCATTCTTTGGGCAGATAAAACTAAGATCAACCAGTATCAGAATGATGGGAGGAAAAAGTATGGAGAAGGCTCATGATCCAAAGCACACCACATCCTCTGTAAAACATTGTGGTGGCAGTGTGATGGCATGGGCATGCATGCCTTCCAAAGGCACTGGGTCACTAGTGTTTATTGATGATGTGAGTGAAGACAGAAGCAGCCAGATGAATTCTAAAGTGTTCAGGGATATATTTTCTGCTCAGATTCAACCAAATGCGGCAAGGTTGATTGGACGTCGCTTCACAGGACAGATGGACAATGACCCAAAACATACTGCAAAAGCAACCCAGGAGTTTTTTAAGGCAAAGAAGTGGCATAGTCTGCAATGGCCAAGTCAATCACTAGATCTCAACCCAATCAAGCATGCATTTCACTTGCTTAAGACAAAAGTTAAGGCAGAAAGATGCACAAACAAGCAACAACTGAAGACAGCTGCAGTAAAGGCCTGGCAAAGCATCACAAAGGAGGAAACCCAGCGTTTGTTGATGTCTATGGGTTTGAGACTTCAGGCAGTCATTGCCTGCAAAGGATTCTCTACAAAGTATTAAAAAAAAACAACATTTTATTTATGGTGATTGGTAATATTAATTTGTCCAGTTACTTTTGAGCCCCTGAAATGAGGAGGCTGTGTAGAAATATGGTTGCAATTCCTAAACGTTTCACAGGATATTTTTGTTTAACCCCTTGAATCAAACCTTAAAGTCTACACTTCAATTGCATCACAGTTGTTCCATTTCAAATCCAATGTGGTGGCATGCAGAGCTCAAATCATGAAGATTGTGTCACTGTCCAAATAATTCAGGACCTAACTATAAATATATACAGTGAAGGAAATAAGTATTTGATCCCTTGCTGATTTTGTAAGTTTGCCCACTGTCATGAACAGTCTAGAATTTTTAGGCTAGGTTAATTTTACCAGTGAGAGATAGATTCTAAATAAAAAAAAAAAGATGTGATTTTCTTTTTTTTTTTTAATATAATCTATCTCTCACTTGTAAAATTAACCTAGACTGTTCATGACTTTGACAGTGGGCAAACTTACAAAATCAGCAAGGGATCAAATACTTATTTCCTTCACTATATATATATATATATATATATATATATATATATATATATATATATATATTAATATATACACTGTGTGTATGTATATATATATATATATATAAATATATATGTATATATATATATAAATATATATATATATATATATATATATATATATATATATATACATACATTTAGATTAAGATATAGAAAGAGAAAACTTGCAGCACTCCAATGTGAAAAAAATTGTGGTTTGTTCAGTCAAACACAAAGCGACGTTTCAGTCCTACAATAGGACCTTTATCAAGCATAGTGACACATCAAATACTGCAAATATATATAGGGCAGAGAACCATTTGCAAAATTAATCTGATTAAAATACAAATAAAGTGCATAGTGTAAAAAATCATCATCGGCAAGTGATTTAAGGTATCAGTCAAAATGTCAAATTGATACATAAAGTGCAAGTGCTTATACAGAGTATCGTGAACAACTATATAAAATACATTTGCTGCCTGATTTGTTGCTCTATATACATGGCACAATAGTCGGTTCCCTAGGGCCTGTACCCACAGATTGCCAGTGCTGCTGGACTTTTGGATTTGCTATATATATATATATATATATATATATATATATACACATATATATATAGATATATATATCTACATATATATAGATATATATATCTACATATATAGATATATATCTACATATATATATCTAGATATATATATATATATCTATATATCTATATATATATATATATATATATATACATATATATAGATATATATATAGATATATAATTTTAATGTGTATTTAGAGATAGATAAATAGATAGAGAGGCAGCGATAATGAATCAGAATTGCCATCAATATGACACTTTGGAAATCCCAAATATACAAAATTAGCAGAATTTATTGTTTTAACATATTATCATCTCTATTGTATTCATTTAATATAAATAAATTAGTAGATGGGGCCATAGCTTGAGTGGGTTGTGGCATAACAATGAAACATATTTGACCTCAGCCAAAGATGGTGCTTATTCATATATAGTAAACGTTTTAAAGATAATAATAAGCTAAAAATAAAAATAAAAATCTTTCATATTTTGAGCAGAGCTCAGATTATTCATTGCATAATTTCCCCACTGTTAAGAACTTTCACTAAACATAATATCTGTTCCCAGTAGGAAGCATCCTGAAAATTTCACTCTATGTGACACCATTTTTTAGCACTTGAATCTAATGAATGACAGACCCAGACCGGTGTTATGACAATCCATTAATGAAGTGTCTATTTTTTGTGTTCTCTATATCGTTTAAAATATCTCTCAATATAGATCTGATGTGATAAGCGAGAGGCAGAACAGCATCTTAATAAGGAAAATGGAAGTTAATGATTTCAAAAATAGCTATCTAACACCCACATCTAGGGCATGCGATCTGCTTCTAGTGAGGGCCATGGTTTATAGGAGCTGTGCTTGAAATATTTGGAATGAACTTAGTATTATGCAGTAATAAATTGTTTTAATACTTTGGATTCTGTCATTTCTAATTTCTTGAGAATGGTAACTGGTAAGGTCATTAGAATCTTAATTTATTTAGGACTGAGCATCAGCCCCAAATAATTTGCCTCATCCCAGATCTTTACATAATAGTATAAGAATATAGTCATAGTATAATAATAGTATAATAATAGTATTATGTAGTCATTATACCTGGTTATTAAAAAAACATCTATAAAAAAGTATTCCAATATAATTCCACATTCCCTATAAAAAAAATTTTTTAGATGAACTTACACCATGTAATAATTTAATAATGTAATAATTGATTCATTAATAATTGGTACCATAAATAAATATTTAGTGTACAGTGCATAAATAATACTGCCTTATAGTTAAATAATATCACTATGCAATGACTGAATACCAACATACAGTAAATAAATAATACTGTCAAACAGTGGCCCAATAACAGAGCTATAAAGTGACTGAATAATAGCACCATACATTGACTGAATAATATTGCTGTACAGCGATGAATAACAGAGCCATATAATAGCTGTATAATACCCCCATATAGTACTGAATAATGTAATTATAAAGATTATATGTGATGGGGCTACACACTGTATAGTCCACATAAAAATTCAACACACTGTCTCCAGAAAAAGTTCCTTACCATCCACAATATCAAGGAGGTTAGATGTGGTAGAATAAGTATCAGAACACACTTGATTTTCTACTGCATGGTCTCCCAGCCTTCACATAAAGTAGTTCTGCAAAGAATAGAAGCAGACAAACATAGCGCAGACTGCAGCATTAGATAAAATCTTTTGGTACTTTGGTGTCCCAGAAGAAACTGGACAAGTGAAACCCAGAGTCGGGCAGGAGAGGCTTGGCATGCAACGTGGAGATTTTGAATATTTATCAGCACTTTTTACTTTGTTACTCTGTGAGTATATGGAATAAAGTACCAAAAGATTTTACCCAACGCTGCAGTCTGTGCTATGTTTGTCTGCTTTTATCCTTTGCAGAACCACTTTATGTGAAGGCTGTGAGACCATGAGGTAGAAAAATCAAGTGTGTTCTGACACTTTATTTACCACATCTAACCTCCTTGATATTGAGGATGGTGATGAACTTTTTCTGGAGACAGTGTGTGGAATTTTTATCCGGACTATACAGTGTGTTACCCCATTGCATATAATCTTTATATATGTATATCTGAGTGGATTGCTGGACTTTATTCACTGCAATTGGGTGCGCCACCAAATACATATTAGTGCTAACCATATGTCAGTATATTATATTTTGAAGAATACAATTATACCATAAATGAAAAAAGCCCCATTTAGTGACAATTCATTGACTGAAAAACACTGCTATAAGGAGAGTGAATAATAAAATAATCATATAATAAATAAATAATACCATCTTATATTGTCAGAATAATGCTATCATACCATGAGTAAATAATACCACCATACAGCTACCAAATAATACCACCTTACTGTGACCAAATAATACCACCATACAGTGACTGAATAATATCACCATACAGTGACTGAATAATACAACCATACACTGACTGAATAATACCACCATACACTGACTGAATAATACCACCATACAGTGACTGAATAATACAACCATACAGTGACTGAATAATACCACCATACATTGACTGAATAATACCACCATACACTGACTGAATAATACCACCATACAGTGACTGAATAATACCACCATACAGTGACTGAATAATACCACCATACACTGACTGAATAATACCACCATACACTGACTGAATAATACCACCATACACAAACTGAATAACACCACCATACACTGACTGAATAATACCACCATACACTGACTGAATAATACAACCATACAGGGACTAAATAATGGCAACATTTATTGACTAAATAACACAGTCTGAATAATACCACCCATAGACTGAATGATACAGTAAGAGTGCCATCATACCTTGACTAAATATTACCACCATACAGCAACCAAGTAATATCACTATACAGTGTCTGAAGAATACCAACACATAGTGACTAAATAATAAAACAATACCATGAATGAATAATACCACAATACCATGAATGAACAATACCATCCTTCATTGACTGAATAATAACACCAGCAGTGACTGAATAATATCACCATACAGTGACTGACAAAGGTAATACAGAAATTAATGGTGTTGCAGATATTAACAAATGTAATGTTCACATTAATGTGGTTTTCTCACAAAGGAAATGTATGGCATATCCACAGGATATGTGATAAATGTCAGATAGATGTCGGTCCCACCTCTGGGACCTGCATCTATCTTTAGAACGGGGCCCCCTAATCCCTGTTCTAGCTTTTTGTGGCAAGCTGACTCCCAGCAACTTCCTGATTACACAGTCGGGACATGGTCGGGAGTTACGAAAAAAGCGTAACTCGCTAATCTATACTGTTTCCGGAACTCGCATAGTAGTGAATGGCAGTAATGAAAGCAGCGTAGAATGCAAGCTACTCTGTTTTCGTAACTACTATTCAGTTCTAAGGGAGTTACGGAAAGAGCCTAGCTCAGCGAGTTACGCTGTCTCCGTAACTCCCGACCATGTAATCAGTAAGTGGCCAAGAGACAGCGTGAGCACAAGAAGCTCGAACAAGGTTTAGGGGCCCCGTTCAGTAATCTTTCAGAAACCATTAATAATGTGACCCACTTTACTTACTATTGTATGCACTTTGTAAGAGAATTATCATTCAACTGCCTATTATTTTTATTTTTTATTTTTTTAATTTATCTATAAAATGACTTGTGGGAATCTTGTACACATTTGGAAATTACCAATAATAAAAGTTTAAATACTACAATAAGTTAAATGGGTTTTCCGAGTTAAACTTTTTATGTGTTAATGCTTTTAACTTGGGAATGTGATTATATTTGTAATGTATTTGCAGTTTTCAAATTGGCCCGGCTTCCCGATTCTGCCGTGGGGCACATGACTGGTGATGTCACTCTCTGCCCGCTGTGTATACCTGTTACGTGGTCTTATTATTCAAATTTTCTTCCTGGTATATGACATGTCACTAGTGCACTGTGCGCTACTGGCTGTATAACAGAACAGCCCATACACAGCACATCACTAGTGACATGTCATATACCAGGAAGCAGACCACATAACAGGAAAACAAATGAAAAAAACAGCGGGCAGAGAGTGACATCACCAGTCATGTGCCTCACGGCAGCATCAGGAAACGAGGCCAATTTGAAAACTCTAAATACGTTACAAATGTATTAGAAAAAGTAGCGCCAAAAATAAGTGGAAATCCGCCATACTGATGACAGCGCCTAACATCTGGATACACCAGCGACCAGTGGGAACAAGTGCCTGACGAAGGTCCCTTGACCGAAACGTTGCACGCACCAAACCCCTGGCATCTAATGCAATAAATTCAAAGAATTTAAAACCTACGATTTTGTGTGCCGAATACTTTTTCTAATACGATTGGGTTGGGACCCTATTCGTGCACCTCCTCTGGTCTAGTGCACTCTGAACCAATTTCTATGTTACAAATGTATTCACATTCCCAAGTTAAAAGTACTAACACATACAAGTTTTAGCTCAGAAAACCCTTTTAAATGGTAATACTAAGAAGAAGTCCAGTTTACTAAATGACTTACAGCAGGACTTCTTAATATTTTTCTACTGGGGCCCCACCAGCCTGCACATGGTGATGCCTGAGCTATATTTTTGGGAACCATGATCTTCTTCTTGTAGAGGGAAGAATAGTCACTTAGTCACAAATTCCCTTAAAGATCAGTGAAAGAAAAAATGGGAGCAGAGCATTAATAAAATCATAATTTCTATATTTCCTTGTATATTCCATATGTCTGTAACTGACAATTAACCCCTTAAAGACCAAACCTATTTTAGCGTTAAAGCCCAAATGGATTTTTTTACATTTAAACCACAACTTTCTTTCGAGGCAGCTTCATGAAGGCTTGTTTTTTACAGGATGAGTTGTACTTTAATGGCACTATTTTGGGATGTATATAACTTGAATTAACTTTTTGGGGATTCATGGAAAAAAGACAGTGATTCCAACATTATGTTTTGCATTTTACCTTTATTCTATGGGTCAGCATGGTTCTGGTGATACCAAATATGTATAATTTTATTTATATTATACTACTTTTGTACAATAATAGCACATTATTTTATATTATACTACTTTTGTACAATAATAGCACATTTCATGGAAATAAAATAATTTCGCCGCATTCCAAAATCCTTAATAAATTGGTTTATTTTTCCGTCAATGTAGCTGCGTGTCACCTTTTTTGCGTTATGAATCATATTTTTTAATAGAATCATTTTGAAGTACATATAAGTTGTTGATTAACTCTTATTTTTGTTGTTGGGGGAAATGGAAAAAATATAAATTCACCATTTTTTGTTACGTTATTCACCATGCAGTTTAAAAAATGTGTTAACTTTACTATATGGGTCGTTATAAATGTGGCAATATCATATATGTGTATTTTATTTTTCTGTATTTAACACTTTTACCAAATAAACCACGTTTTATTGGGAAAATGTCTTCTTTTTTTTACTTTGAACACTTTTTTTTTTAAATAATCTCTATTTTAGATTAAATTATGTTTTTAGTCCCACAAGGGAACTTCACAATGTCATTACCTGATCACTAATATATATACATTGGTATAATTAGCATGCCAAAGCATTATTGCCTATCAGTACTAAACCTGCATATATGTGATGAAGAAATGAGTAAAAGATGCAGTACCATATGCGGTAACGGCGCCAGGCTTGGAGGACCTGACGAAGGGACTGGCTTGGTCCAGAAACGCGTCATCATTCTAATAAAGAGTACCTGTAAAAATACCTTAGAGAACCTGTTCTTCTTCTCCAAAGCCTGTCGCCATAACCGCATATGATACTGCATCTTTTACTCATTTCTTCATCACACGTTTGTTCCCTGCAAGGAGGATTCATCCACCGAGGGACCGCAGTGGGTGGTAGCCGGCAAAGACATCGTTCATTCTACAAATAGACTCAGAGGAGTGCCGCTGTTTCCTCAACATTTTTTTCACAATTGGGCGTAAAGCTGGATATAGGCACATAGCAATGGCAGGCCTGGAGGCCTATGTTAGACACACAGATGGCATAGCAGCCCATCTGCTGATGAGGTGACAGACGGAGCCACAGCATCTAAGAGGTTAAATGGATGGGAACAGAGGTTTCTCTAATCCCAGTCATTACAGCAGGAGCCTGGCTGTCAATCTTAGCCGGACTCCTGCCGTTGAACCAATGGGCACAGCTCCTATGCCCATGTGAACACCTTAATGTAAATGTACTTCATAGTGGCCTTATGTAAGGCAATGCACTACATACAGTCAGTGGATTAAGGGGTTAACCCCTTGAACAGTGGAATTCTTCATATTTTCTTCCCCTCAATCTTACTTAATTTACAGTCAGGGGTGTAGCTATGGGGGGGCTGACAGGTGCTGGCTTTCAGGGGGGCTGCCAACAATCCACCGTGCCTTAGCCATGGTGTTTCGATTTAGGGCTAGTGCAAACTGAATCTTTCCCCAGATGAATAAAAGTTTTGCTACAACTCTGCTATGTCGATTATATATATATATATATATATATATATATATATATATATATATATATATATATATATATATATATATATAAACACTGAATGGCCACACTATGAGGCTGGATTCACATGAGCATGTTCGGTCCGTAAAGGACGGAACGTATTTCTGCCGCAAGTCCCGGACCGAACACACTGCAGGGCGCCGGGCTCCTAGCATCATAGTTATGTACGACGCTAGGAGTCCCTTCCTCGCAGCAGGACAACTGTCCCGTACTGTAATCATGTTTTCAGTGCGGGACAGTACTGGCACTGATCACCATGCCTCATTTGAAGTCACTCAAATCGCTCGATTTTTACATTCTAATGTATATTCACACTGAAACTGATCCATTGAAAACCTGCTCAATTGATTTTATGACGCACTCCAGGGTCACATGTTTAAGTTCCATACAGTGATGCTCCAATCGTGAAAGGTCAGGTGTGTCTAATAAAGTGGCCTTTTAGTGTATGTTTTTATACTGTATATATATTGTATCTTCATACATGTTTTGGCCTATTTATTTTTGCCTTGACATAAAAAAAGTAAAGCCTTGAAAAAAGTTTCAGCTACATTATTTTAATAAAATGCAAATGGTTTATGCAGCTAATATCACCTTAAATTTGCAAAACTTTGTGTGCTGCGTTCATGGGTCATTCTGGAGTCTAATGAAAAATGGATTAAGCTAATAAAGGAAAGCCAATGCCGCCACGATGACAGGATGATACATTAAGCTGGCTAGCAGTGGTAACATATTTCTCTGCTCTAACTTAATTTATTTGACAGCCAGATATACATGTTCAACTTGATTGACTGCATCACAAAATATGTATGCCATAAGATAAAAAGCCCCCATGCAATTGGGATAAATTAGGGTTAGAAAGTGAACCTTTTTTCGAACTGCGGCCTGTTACAGTAGTGATGAAGAAAGTTCAGAAAATCATTTTGACATACATCCTGCTTATAATTCTGTTGTAAAATTAGAGACCCATGAGCGAGCAGTTTTATGTAGTTAGGAAAACCAAGGCACTGGGAATTGCAATTAAAGTGCTGTATATAGACAAAGCAAGTTTATCTTTATGAATTGAGGGGTGAGTGGTATTGTAAAAACTAGTGCAAGAGGACAAATTGCCCATACCTATAAAAGTCGGAATATGATTGTTTGGTGTTAGCACTGTTTCCTAGTGCTAGTTTTATAAATCTCCACCTTTATGTTGTGGTCTCATACAGCATGGATAGTGTTCTTAAGATAGTGGGCTACAATTTTTTTTCTTATTTTTTTTTTCAGCTCAAATCAATTGAAATTGTCCATCCCTCTAATAAATACAAAATTACATACTTTTATCATTTACAATTGACTATCATTAAAATTAGTTTTTTGGTTTTTTTCCTAATTGGGAAAAAAAATATGTTTTTGTCTACAAAGATAAAAAAGTAGCAAATGCCACTTGCCATACAATGCAAAAAATATTTTGAAATTTAAGACATTTTTCATTGGTAACATTGGGGGAAATATATTTAAAACTGGCGCGTCAAACGGCAGTAATAAATTAATTTACTTTGGCGAAAAATGCACTAAAAATTTTAATAGTTGTACAACTCTTAATATATTTGATGTATCTTGGGTTGTCCGTGCGACAGAAATGCCAATATATGCCTGCTATGAACAAGTGTAGATTTGCTTCATAATTTATGCCAGTTTCTAGAGCAAATTATGATAAATCTCTCGCTCCGGCGAAGGCCCTGCTCACTTCGGTTAAATCCCACCCCCCCTTTTTCACCACTTTCCGTAAGTCATAAAAAGTCGCAAATTTTTGTGCAACTATGGCGTGCTCTAAAATGTGCAACTTTTTTACACCTGATGTAAACCTATTATGTTCTCAATGTGACACCTGTCTCTGCATGCTATATAATAAAACTATACGTAATAGTAGGCAGGCTGTAATTTAACATACAAGTATTGTAGCCCTATCTACACAATATGCTGTTGGTAAAAGAAGAATAACGTTGAAAACGTCTTAAAAAATCATTGCAGACTTCTTATCATTGTGGTTTCCACAATAGCAATGTGCCTTCTATGGCAGGAAGAAAGAAGATATATCCTGATATCTTATGCTCCTTTCTGGAAAGCTCATCCAATCCTGGTGATGTCTTTTTGGAAAGGAAAAAAATGCCATTTCTGTCACTTCAGAAAAGATATCACTTTTCTGTTGTATTTTATCACTCTCAAAGAACGTCTGAAATTGGATCTTGGATAAGTAGTTATCTAACACCTCACTTGAAACGGAAGTGGTATACAAGTTCTGATAGAATTCGGCAGATCTGTCATTAATCAGCCTTTGTAACCAGCATTTCATCTGTATTGCTTTTAATCTCTTATATTACATAAAGGGAATGACAAGGTAGTGGTGCACTTTTTCAATAGGTACAGCACCTGCTTTATTTTACTGTAAGAAAAGAAAATGTCTTGAAATTAAGATGTCTTAAAATACGACAGACATATATTGTAATAGTAATTTGAAAAGAAAATTGAGAGAAATAGGGATTGTAAAGAATCCAAAATTAAACATTTGAAAACATTGGTAGGAAAGTCAAAGAAGCCTGAAAGATACATGCTGCATATATTTTGTTCCAGTTTCATAGTTTAATATTACAAAACTATAGGACCATAAGGATAAATATGAATACTGTAGCACAAAAACTATTTTATTTATTCATAGTTGAAACAACTTACAGAAAATCACATATACACGTGTAAGACATGTGAATGGATGCCATGATGGCGCTGAATACCTACAAAATACTGCCTTGATGCCTAAATGCACCTGATATCGAATTTTAAATTTTTGATACAAATAAAAGTGGGACTGAGATCCTTTTTAAATCACATACCTGCAGCGCTGGATCATATTCTTTCCTAATCCATTACAGAAAATCACATATACACGTGTAAGACATTTTTAAAAATAAGGGAGTATAGGGACAGACCATGCAAATTATAACAGGGATCTACCGAAGGCATCAGTACTAGACAGTAGTTTAGCTAGTGAGGGGCAGGGGGGCGTTGGCCCCGGGCCCACTCACTGAGATGGTGGGGCCCTCCATTCTGCTCCCGACGCTTCGCTTCACTCTTCTCCCGCTGCTCCAGTCTCTCTCACATGACTGTGCACGGCCACACAGTCATTCAAGCTAGCAGACGTGCGCGCACGCTGGGCAAGTCTGCTAGTACATGCTTCTAATGCTGCCCGCCAGGAATAGAAGAAGAGGAGATGAAATTATACAGGAATAATGGCTGCTTTAAACAGGGACAATGGGGATTATTACAGGGATGATGGCTGGACTACCCATCATCCCAGTATATAACCCTCATCATTCCTGAATATACCAGCATGGCTGGTATATACAGGGATGATGGAGGTTATATATAGGACTGATGGCTGGTATATACAGGGATGATGGTTGATATATACAGGAATGATGGGGGTTATATATGGGGATGATAGCTGGAGTAGCCATCATCCATGTATATAACCCCCATCATATATGTACACAACCCCCTATCATCCCTGTATATACCAGCCATCATCTCTGTATATAACTATATAACCCCCATCATCACTGTACACAACCCCCTATCATTCCTGTATATAACTGTATATAACCCCCATCATCACTGTACAATACCCCCTATCATCCCTGTATATACCATCACTCATCCCTGTATATAACCCCCATCATCACTGTATATAACCCCCATCATTCCTGTATAAACCAGCCTGGCTGTTAGATACAGGGATGATGGAGGTTATATACAGGAATGATGGCTGGTATATGCAGGGATGATGGTTGATATAGACAGGGATGATGGGGGTTACATATGAGGATGATAGCGGGAGCAGCCATCATCCATGTATATAACGCCCATCATCTCTGTTCCCAACCACCTATCATCCCTGCATATACCAGCCATCATCCCTGTATCAGTTTGAAAAAATTGATAATATGATTATTTTTTCGTTTGAGCCAACGTGGACATCGACTCTGTTTTTTAAATGTATTTTCTATCAGTACATTAAAGTGTTTTTCTATCTGAATTATAATAGTTGCATGCTGTAGGCCTAATTGTGAATGTACTTCTAGCCGCTCACCTGCTCTGCTTCTGGGATTTGGCAGCCTCTGCTTTGTATATAAGATAAGGTTTATGTTATGGATTAGAGCCGATGTTCTCCTTACTTATATTTGGCTAGTCCACTGCTTTCAAGCATCAGGTTGGTTTGGATGTGTATCTCCATTTGATATACCGCTGACCTGGTATTATAGTCTGCTATTAAACTTCTATACATTAGGATGTGTCTCTGATATTGACACGGCTGCCGTGTCTTCTCCTGTTAATCATTCTTAATGTAATAGTCCCCTTCTTTTCTACTGTTTTGCATAATGTAGTCAATAGCATTTAAACGAGGTTATACATGTGTAATGTACTTAAGACAGCCTTTTATACTGCTCTGAAACTTGTAATTGCAGCGTATACAGTACAGCACTCCTGCTCATTTACAATGATAACCATTATGATACGCCTCTGCAGTTGTAAAAATGCATTGGGGGGCCTACTGGGCTGGGGCCCACTCAGATATGTTCCCCTCCCCCGTGTACTAAACCCCTAGCTACGCATCTGGTACTAGGTATCCACATTATAACAACATATAGCTAATGTAAATGGACATCAATAGGAAATGTCAATATAAATAATGTGTAACAATTGAAAACAATTACAGTCGAAACCAACACTGACTCAGGTTTGCCATATTGATACAGCACCTGTCTGTCCTTTACCTCACCCGTCAATGCGTGTTTCGCTATGTGCTTCCTCTGGGAGTGGTGAGGTGAGGGAGTACTGGACTAGGACTTGATACCTCTCTTAACGGGCGGTTGAGTGTTCATCATGCTCAGCTGCCCGAGGGAAACATAAGTGGAGTGTGCATATCTTCACAATCAAAGCGCCAGCGACTGTCCCCCAGCTGACCCAGATGAGCATGATGACATCAAGCGCACAGCGCCAGTGCAGCCAATTAGAAGGGCAAATAAGAGGACAGCATGTGGTCCAAATATCGGCACAGTTAGTAAACCATGTAAATAAGATACATAATATGACAGTAACATTTACAAACATTATTACTATATCATTGTATAAAGTATAAAGTGCTTTTGGAAAAACAGCAAATTAGACTTTAAGGGCACATTCACACGTGGCGGAATTGCTGTTTGAATTCCGCAGCGGACAGTCCGCAGTGGAATTCTGCAGCAGCCGTTTTTTACATTTGTTTCTATACATTTTTAGGAAAGTTAGTTCAGACGTTGCAGAAAATAACTGTGCAGAAATCAGGCTGCGGTGCAGAATTTTCTCTCTGCAACATGGTCATGACGTTGCGGAGAAGAAGCTGAATTTCACTGCGGATTACAGCATTTGTATTGCAAAAACTGACATCTGTGGCAAGTCCGCTGTGTTTTCTGCAACGTCTAAATTATCTGTCAAATATGCAAATGTTGGTGCAGATTCGTTGAGTAATTGCCCCAAATCTGCACCAACATTTGCAGCGGAAAAATTCCGCCACGTCTGAACGTGCCCTAATAATGGTGAAAGGCAAAAATTATGCAAAGCCAAAAATACAAAAACAAAAATAAAGCCATATTAATAATTATATATGAAGAAATATATGTGAAAATAATAATTACTAAAAAAAATTGTGAAAATAATGTGAATAAAATGCAAGTGCATACAAAAGAAATAATATAAAAATTCAAAATAAGTGCAAATATATATCAAAATGTCCAATTTTAAATAATATAGGCTATAAAAAATTAATATATCATTCAATATCATTGTATCTACCTAGATGCAATGCTGCCACTTAAAGAGGCTCTGTCACCAGATTATCAAATCCCTATCTCCTATTGCATGTGATCGGCGCTGCAATGTAGATAACAGTAACGTTTTGTTTTTTTTAAAACGATCATTTTTGGCAAAGTTATGAGCAATTTTATATTTATGCAAATGAGCCTTTCCAATGGACAACTGGGCGTGTTTTCTCTTATTTCCAACTGGGCGTGTATTGTGTTTGTAACATCTGGGCGTGTTTACTTGTTTTACTAGCTGGGCGTTGTGAATAGAAGGGAATGATGCTGACAAACACTTCTATTCGCAACGCCCAGCTAGTAAAACAAGTAAACACGCCCAGATGTTACAAACACAATACACGCCCAGTTGGAAATAAGAGAAAACACGCCCAGTTGTCCCTTAGAAAGGCTCATTTGCATAAATATAAAATTGCTCATAACTTAGCCAAAAATTATCGTTTAAAAAAACCCCAAAAAAACGTTACTGTTATCTACATTGCAGCGCCGATCACATGCAATAGGAGATAGGGATTTGATAATCTGGTGACAGAGCCTCTTTAAATGGACGTTAACTTTTCAAACAACTTATGCTGATCAAATAGTATATCTGATATTGATCAAATTACTATTAAAATTCAGTTGTTTTATCCATTCAAATTCTGTGACAGGTTACTGCCACTACAAGTCTCCCTTTCTGTAATCTGCTGTCCAATCCCTGTTGTCAAGCAAAATCTGTATCTAGTTACAGACGAACTGCAGGAAGTGGAGGGGTGTCTCATCACTGCCTGCCAACACAATCTATGGAGAGGGGGGGGGAGAGCAGGAGGAAGGAGCAGAGAGAGAGAGAGAGAGAGAGTGTGAGTCAGCACTCTACGCTGCCAATACAAGTCTATGGAGAGGGGAAGGGGAGCAGGAGAAGAGAAGAGTGAAAAAGACACAGACAGAAGTGCTGCAGTAGCTTTCTGGTAAGTTATATCTCACCTGAAAGCTGGATTCCCAGCTACACCGCTCATTACTGCTGTATAATGTCCTCCATACTGCTGCAGCTTCTATATATGTGATAGATAGAGATTAGAGAATAGGATTCTCCTCCTCTATGTGTGCAGTGTATAGAAGACATGATAGCAGTTAGGCTCAGCCCACTAGCTCAGAGAATACTGAAAATTAGTAATAGATTCTGCAGAGGGGGAAAACTGCTAAAAAATTCCTCATGTGCACAAACAAGACATCTTTTTTTGAAAAGTCACCTGAGAAGTTTAATTTAAAAAAAAAAAACAACCTATCCCAATTCATAAACAAGTATACATATGTAGATTTTGTCCGAGCCATGAGTAAGAGCACTTCAAGTGCTTGAAACGCGTAGGCTTTATCGTGCCAATTCCACCACCTTGTCACCCTCCTGGTGTTGTCCGCTATTTCGTTGTATTTATTGCTATTTGATTTTTCGAATAAAGTGGGAACAGAGTTTCCCCCACCTTTATCACACATCGCTGGATCATTCCTTCTTTTTGCTAGATGCATTAACAGTATGACTTTATACTAAATAGAAGTTTCTAATATGGGCATATATAATGTTAAATCCCAACTTATATCATATAGAGGGACATAAAAACTATAAAAAAAATGTCATAAATACAACAGTACAATGACAATACATGCTCAACAAAATGTATTTTGACCACAATTAAAGATTTGTTTCCAGCAAATTGATTTGATATTGAAGAGTCACGTCCCGTCTTCAATATTGATGATATCCATGGTTGCCAGATGTATTTATCAAACTTTGTAGTAGTAACTTAAAGAGAAACAAAAGGAATGAGACACCAATCACCTTTACAATTTGTGTTCATTACACACACACAAAAAATAATAATGTAGAGAAAAAAAGTTTTACAAATTCCAAAATTAAACTCATTAGTGGGGAAGTCAAAGAAGCCTTAAAGATACATGCTGCATATTTTTTTAAGGTTTTAGTGCTTTGCATTAGCTTTATGACATGACTGATCTATTTTCAGGAGTTATTATCTATTTATGAATTTTCACAAAGTAGGCTGGAATTCCCAATATGCCAGATAGGAGCCACACCTGTTTTTTTCTTATTATTTCCATTATTCTCCAGATTATGCAAAAGTAAAAAAAAAACTTATAAGAAACATTTCTAAGTATTGCCTGCATTTAATATGCCCCTTCTCAGCAATGCCCCTATAAACATTTCTTATAGGTCTGTCTTCAGGGGCAATAATATACAAAAATCTTTTCCACCTACTATACAAATTAGACTTTTAAAAACACTAGGGCAGAGAGAAGTGCACTTCTACTGGGCAAATCCCAAAGCAACTGTTTCTAATACAGTTACCGGTAAATGGGGTCTATGGAGCCATTAAGTTACAACTAAACTAATTATAACTGTCAATCAAAATGCTAAACATTGTGTTCATACTATAAACAGAATATATAGACAAAAAACTGTCGTTCTATACACAAGTCTCACCATTCTTTCTTATTTATTAACTTTTTTTTTTTTTTGTATGAATGCCTTTAACCAATTCCTTTTAACAACACACCTTAGGTAATTGGAGATGCATATTAAAAATAGGGCAGCCATAAATGTTGAATAACATTAGCTCAAAAGATCTGAGCTAATGTTTACATACTGGAGCAAGCAGTTGACCAGAGCAACCGGATAATGAAGATACAGGGTTGTCAGCAGGCAGTTACATAAGGTAATGAGTCAGAAGGTGGAATCATAGACGGAAAAAGGCAATTAGTCATCAAAATTAGATAGCAAAGTACAAAATAATTTCTACAGACTGAACGGTATCCAAGAAAAGGTCCAGCAGTAGTCATACAAGGTACTAAGGCTGAAGCAATAAAGAAGCCAAGGTAGGCCAGGTAAAAACCAAGGATCAAATACGAGAGCACACAGAACTGAAGCTAAAAATAACAAAACAGTACTATAGTTGTCACCATACTGGTACAGATTGAAAATGAATATGGTGTACTATTATTAGTTGGCAAAGTTATGCACACTGTAAATGCGTCTCCAGGCATTTTAGCCTTCTATATTCTCCATACATGTAGCTCAGATTAATGGCTGAGCCTGGGCCTAGGGTTACCCTTATTTCACTTTCACTGACAATTATTATTAAAATCTGGTCCTGCGCTGGGAGCTTAGCACTGTTAATCTACAGCCACAGTCCCCTCTCTCCCCTACTCTGATGTCTGTTATCAGTGCACGGAAGTAACAGGAGATGTAGCAGTGATAGACACATCCCTGTTCAGTTTACTGTAAGAGGAGACATCGCTGGAGCCTGGGCAGGTGAGTAAAGTACTAGACAGGTAAGATTACTCCCTTCTCCACACTAGACCACCAGGAATAATTATATTAACACCTTCCCTGCCCTAGACCACCAGGAATGCTGACATTAACCCCTTCTGCTTTAGACCGACAGGGATGATGGCACTAACTCCTTTACCACATTAGACCACCAAAGACACTTACTTTAACCATTTCCCTGACCCAGATCACCAGAGATTTTGGCAATGACCTCTTCAGTACACTAGACTACCAAGAGATAATTACAACTGGTAATGTGAAGAACTCTCCCAAAGAATAATGTCATGATTTATTTTAATATTTTTTTCTATCTATCTATCTATCTATCTATCTATCTATCTATCTATCTATCTATCTATCTATCTATCTATCTATCTATCTATCTATCTATCTATCTCTGGCGAAGTGAGTAGACCATAGGCCCTGGTCTGTTCCCAAAACTTGGGCCCCCCTTCACAACCACTCTGCCGTGCTGTGTGCTTGCATTGCTGTGCTAGTATTTAAAAATGGGTGTTATGATTTCCCTTGTCAAATGGCTGTACTCCTACATACTGACAGTCTCCAAACATAGCTGACAGCATCACATGGTTTAGAGACACATCCTCTTCACAAGGGGAATGGTAACACACATTTGTCTATTAGTCCTGGACTACACAAAGACTTTTTGTGGAATACAAGGTTTTCCTATAATGGCATGTCAGGAGAGGTGATAGATTCTCTATAAATCCAGTGACTCGCAGGAGATGTTTTCTCAGCTTCTAGTCATTCTTTTTCTCTTTTCTTCCCCATCTGGTCCAGACCTCATGATGAATTTTCCCGGCCACAACCCATTTCTGCAGATTTTGACACTCATATGGCTTCAGCTGCTCACTTTCCAACATTTAGGCACCTATAAACAAAGACAAAATTCTCCTGGTGCTACACACTATGCCCTTAAATATAATAGCACCATACACTGGGCCCCTGAAAATAATAGTACCATACACCCCACCCCTGAATATAATGGTACCATACACTGTGCCCCTGAATAGAATATTACCATACACTGTGCCCCTGAATACAATTGTGTCAAACACTGTAAAGCACCACACATAGTGCCCCCTTTCGAAAGGGACACTAACAATGCCCCCTGTAGAAAGAGCCGCTCACAGTGCCCGCTGTAGATAGTGCTCCTCTGAAGCCCCTGTAGATAGTGCCCATTGGAGCCCCCTGTAGATAGTGCCACACACCCACTGCAGATAGTGCCACACAGCCCACTGTAGATAGTGCCACACAGCCCACTGTAGATAGTGCTACACATACCCTTGTATATAGTGCCACACAGCCCCCTATAGATGGTCCCCTACACCCCCTGTAGATAGTGCCACACAGCCCCCTGTAGATAGTGCCACACAACTAGCTATCCTATCTTCAATCTATCGCTATCAATACATAGTCACAAAAGGTCACACAGCTAAACTTCTGTATCATATTGAATAACTGGTATAAGGTCTAGTTGTCCTTTGACATGTTTTGTTGTATCAATGTATTACATAAAGATATAATGTCACACAACTCCACACAGTTATCTCCACGGTGCCTATATAAGATGCTTTGCACTTATTTTGTCATTTTCTTTAAAACTTATAAAAGAAAATCTATTCAGCTGAGCACATTATTTAAGCTAACCAAGCAAGTGGTATTTTATCATGTTAAGAAATCCAAACAAGATGGTTTGATTTATTGCAAGAGTTTAGAAAGTAATTTGCCACAAAATGCAACATTATCACATTTTCTTCCACCATATATTTCTTTGCATTTTCATAGCACTTACACTGCCAGAAGAATCTAGTTCATTTGTGAAACAAATTATACCATCATTTTCAAATGAGTCTTTTGCAATAAAAGGATACAATATCAGATCGCATATTTTCATTCTATTTCTTGCACTTTTACACACTTTGATTTTGCCCTGGGGTCTTTCAATTTGGTGTTTCCAAATAGTTTTATTATTTTCCTGACATTAATTTACTCGCTGTATAATTTTTTTTACATCAAATATCTAATTAAAATAATAAAGCTCCTGAAATGTGTCGATTCTCCAAAAGGAATAAGTAAAGGCGGCCACCATATTTATGTTCTAATTGCGCGAACAAAACTGTGTAAATTATTTTGGGCTTTATTGTGATCATTACCAGACAGAAAGATGAACACTACAATATGTATAAAATGGTGAATAGCTGTTTCGGGTCTAGATTCATAAACCCTTGGAGTTCCAGCTGACTATACATTTCCCCTGCAGTTGCCATTGTAGGACAATTTTTATTACATTCAAATGAACAGCCGATTATATAATAAATGCAGTGCCTTATTATGTTATAGCTAACAGAAGAGGGTCGTGAGCAGACAACCACTTCTATGATGTCCATTTGTCCTCATAAAGCATATGAATAGGGGTTGACTTAAAGGGGTTTGCCCATCAGGGACATTTATGGTGGTGTTTAGGCGGCCCCATTCCAGAGATAGGTGCGGGACCCAGAGGTGGGACCCGCATCTATGTGACATTTATGGATGCGGGTCCCACCTCTGAGACCTGCACCTATCTCTAGAATTGGGCCCCCTAAACCCCGTTCTACCTTTCTTGGTTTACCCTGCCTCTCGGGCCACTTCCTTAAAGCATGGTCGGAAATTATGAAAACAGCGTAGCTCGCTGAGCTACGTTTTTTCTGTAACACCTATAGAAGTGAAAGGCAGTTACGGAAACAGCGCAGCACGTGAGCTACACTGTTTTCGTAACTGCCATTCACTAATATGGTAGTTACGAAAACAGCGTAGCACAGCGAGCTACGCTGTTTTTGTAATTTCCGAACATGTAATCAGGAAGTGGCCCGAGAGGCGGCGGAAACCGATAAAGGTAGAACGGGGTTTAGGGGCCCAATTCTAGAGATAGGTGCAGGTCCCAGAGGTGGGACCCGCATCCATAAATGTCACATAGATGCGGGTCCCACCTCTGGGACCCGCACCTATCTCTGTTGTGCTTAGTGAAATGGTGAAAATAAATTTTTTGCCTAAAATCAACATTGTCTCCATTATTGTCACCAGTCTCTGTCTCAGTCTCTTGTAATACCCTGACTTGAATTACTTTGACCTTTCCCCTTTACTAGATGTTCTCCTTCAGAAAAATGTATCCATTCTACATTTATTCATGGATAAACTGAATATACAATGCAGAAAAACATAATTGCATTTAGCAGACTGGATGTTATTTGCAGTTTTTCAAGGTCTAAAGAGATTGTGTCATAAGATACTCATTTATAGCGTTGGCTCAGGAGCATCAGAAAACTTAACAGTAGAGTAAATATCAGGCCGTCTGTCTATGATCTAAAACTTACAAGAGGTAATCCAACAATGAGCCAAAACACAAGGGTTGCTCAAAACATCTGCTGTTTTGACCTGCATCCTTTTTATAAGATTTTCTCTGTCAACATAAAATGATTTTCTAACTCAACTTATTATGAACGTAAAATGTTTATCCATTTCTTTTCAACACAATTTATATATGAATAACATTAAAAATAAACTAGGGAGTGGCTTAAATGATCACAAGTAGCCTATCAAATCACACCAAAATGTATTAGGTCTCATGTGCATGACCATATCCTTAATTCATATCACACGTATCTCAATAACGGTGCATTGGTCGTACATAGAGTAATAATTTGGGAAAGTATGGAATTCTTGCATGCTGTAGTCCATCACGGAGGCACCCTGTGGCCGCACACAGAAGTCCTACAGGTCTGTAATACAGATCCATAAGCACTCCATGTGTCCTCCTCCATGATCCATGTAGACCGCATTGGTAGATTGACAATCGCACAATGAAGAAAAAAATATTTTTTTACCGCTGTACATTGCTAGCATAGATTTGGCCCAGTGATTAACTGACTACATATACAGTATACAATAATACAATGTTATTTGATATCGGGGTAAGCAACCTTTGAGAGGTGAAGATCTACTGTTGTAGCCTGGGAAGGTTTTGAGATCTACTTGGTACCGAGTTGTGACAGGACCATGGAGGGATGGTTGTGAAAGTTTCTGCAGGTTGCTGTATATACAACCAAAAAAAGACCTGATGAGCAAAAAACTGTTCAAATAATGTGCTTGCCTGTTGTGATAGACACCTTTTGTATCCTTTTTTAACCCCTTTCTGACAATTAATGTACATGTACATCATAGTTGGGAAGGGGGGATATGAACCGTAATCACTACAATAATGATAAGTGGCAGCACTGTAAAACTGATGAGGGCAATCAAATTTATATAAGATTCTGTCAAGATTATACCCATGGCAAGTAACCCTAACGCTGGCTATATATATTTAATATAGTTGTTTGGCGAATGACAGCTATCTCCCCAAGCCTCCACATAGACATGCATTCTCGGCCTAGCAGGCATGTTTATTTTAATTTTCAGACACCATGGCTTAGCTCCCGACAGAATAACAGGATTTGGCATATTGAAATCCAAAGTGGCTGAAACTCATTTCCCCAGACATCTGCAATTTACGGACAATAAAGGGGTCCAATTCCCATCCACATCATTTTAAAATATATGGGCAGTCTTAGGATACCCAAACACGTGGCAGATTTGTAATGGATTATTCTGCCGCAAGATTCACCCGTACTATTTTGCTGTGGATTTCCATTGAATTTTCCATTGAAAATGAGTGAAATCTGATGTGAACATCCACAACAGAATGAGTAGGCTGTGGATCTGATAATCTGCAGTATGATGTGCTGATAATTTTTCCAAATCTCCAAATGGCTGGTACTATAATCCGCTGCTCCGGAATTTCCGCACTGAAAATCCACACAGAAAATCTAAAGTATTTTCATCCCATGCGCAGAGGGCCTTAGAGATGTTACTTAAATATTTTTTTCCATCCAGCCTTCACTCATTATCCACTAGTAAGAATAACACAGTAGTAGTATTGGGGAGAGTGGCATCACCAAAGTAATGCTTGCAGATGATCATTAATCCGGCAGATCTAGTACAATGCCTTATTGGCAGTAATAGTATACTGAGAAAATGTCTGCATTAAGCTTCTCTGTATTTCTGGTTGAAACAGTAGCAATTATCTTGTATTTCCAATCTCCGCTAAGAGTAGTGTTATTACTTTGCATTTAAATCACTGACAGTATTGAAGACACTATTAATAACATTCATTATAAAAACATAAAAATATATTTCTATCATAAAAAGGATTTAAACAGTTAGAGAAGATGCTTTTTTTTTAATATGCACAGCTAATTTTGGGTCTCCCTGTTCAATAACGTCTGCTTTGCGGCACAGACCATTTAACGTGAAATGCAGTGGTCTAATTTCATTAGTAAAACATGTCACACTATACTGATAAGGTTCCTTCCAGCAAAATACTTTCTGTAGAAAGTGCACCACCTGCAGGCTAAGCATACTCAATGTGCAGTCCTGGTCAAAGCTATCTATTATTTAGGATGTATTACTACAATACAGGCAGAGAGCTAAAAACTAGAATATCATATAGGAATTAAATAAAACCTATGTAAGGGAAACATTGGCCATCACAACTGACCTCTGTCTAATGTTAAAAATGGATTTTCCAATTTTTTACGTTATTTCATTTAGCACCAACATTTTCCACAGTGCAGCACAGTACAGAAATTGTCTCCATTCACATTAGCCCCTGTTCCTAATGACAATGACAATCTAATTTCCCTATCTCAGACACACACAAACGGTGAGAACACACAATGGTAAATGGCCACACTATTGTGCTGCTACTGGGCGTGGTTTTGGCTGTCGCTCCGTGTGTTCTCACCCTAAAAATAACTTTGTGAGAAGACAATTAACTAATCAGAATTATTTTGGAGCGTGGGGGGAAACAAACCTGGGGAGAATATACAAACCCAATGCAGATATTATCCTTTGTCCGTTTCGAACCTCAGGCCCCAGTGCTGCAAGACAACAGTCCTGGTGGCAGTGAAAAACATAATAAGGGTATGTGCAATACGTATGCCCAAAATAAAGCGATAGTTTTTTGGGGGGGTTTCTGTATAGTGTAGCAGTATATACTTTTTAGTACCATCAAACTGATAGTTTAAAGATGTAGACTTGCTAAACATATGCCAAAAGAACACACTTTTGAAATAAGTCTCCACAATTGGAGCTTATGGGTACATTATAGTATATATCTGTATACTTTTTGTGTATACAGACATTTGTGCCAGATGCAGTGACAACATATGGTGTGAACTTTTCTTATACCTTTTTTTCCCTCCCTCTGGCAGCTTCTTTACACAGTAATTAGAATAAAATAAAAAAAATCAAAGCCATAACTAATACCTCCTTGCTCTAGCATGGGACCCTCTTCTGGCAGCCACATTCTGATTCAAAGTGCAGGAATAGAAGTGCTGCTGGCACTTGAGATGCATAAATTCACACCTCCTGGGTTCCTATAACACAGCAGGACATTGCACTGGTCTCATTGGACTAAGGTCCCTGATAGTCACTTGTCGTACCTGATCCTTGGCAATCACCCAAACATCTCCTGGCATATTTAGGAAGTCTGCAGAACCTCATTGTGAAAATGTACACTGAGAACCCCTAGATCTTATATGAGTTACCACTTCATTACAATATTTTACAAGGATATCCATAGACTTTAGTGAACCTACACATATAAATTAGTGAATTGTTCTTTTATATTCTTATATTATCAGAATTTACAACTTTCCAAGCAAGGACAATTTCATCTTTAGAATCGTGTTTTTCCTAAGAAGTGATTCTGACATACATAGATGTAGGTTTTTACATTTTAAAGGATATCTTCCAAAAGTTCTGTATGGAATACTTTTAATAGAAAAGAAAACATTGAACAAAGTTTTTGAATAATTACTTTGATTCAATAATTGTACTTAAAGTGTCTATCCACATGTGGAACCAACTTTGAAGCCAGATCGGCAGTGAACATTGTCTAGAAGGGAATACTCCTTTAAGCGAGCAACTAACACCTTACAAAGAAACCTAAATAGTTGTAAAAGCTTGCATGATATATTTACTCCGTTAATGCTTGGTGGAATTGTATAGAAGATAAGGGCATTACACTACAGATTTTGAGTGGCAGCCATGTGTGTGTCACTTATCGAATGGAAAATATTGTTACTTGCATTAAGCTACCAAAAAAATAATCAAAGAATATTTTACCAATGTTATGGTAGCAGTCTTAGTTCTTGACACTGAGTAATCTTTCACGGTTCAGCTTTATTATTCAGTTGATTCTTAGAAGTAACATTGATCTGTTGCTGTAGGGAAAACATCAAGGCAAACCCATGCTGTCTTAAAGAACGTTTTTATAGCATGTACAATTTGCTAGCGCTGTTAAGTTATTCCAGATTCCAGTAGTATCCAGATTTGTTTCCACGGTATCCAAGTGAATTGATAGAAATTGTAACCTGTTTATATTTTTTGCTCTTAAAATAAGGGACTTTGGCATTACGTAAAAATAATTAAAAATTAATTTACATAGCTGCATAAATATTGGCCTGGTGCAGAAATTCCATTTTGTGATATCATTCATTAGGAGTTCTTTAACTCCTATCCTACAGATAAAGGAAAACTGAAGTCAAAAATGAAATGTGGCGCATTTCTATTGCATAATGTCACATTGGGTTTTAGATCTATTTATGAAGCAAATGCGGTAAAATGAACAGATCTTTGTGCCTCACTAGACACTTTTAAAAAGTGTCTTGAAAAGAGAATGTGGCTTAGCAAAAAAGGAGTGCCAACGTGTGCCAAATTTGCACCAAATATCTGACACAGAAGCTCATGGCGTATAAGGAAAAGTGTCTAGCATGTCTAGAAAGAAGCACACAATTTAGCAGTCTTCTGTCTGCCTGGTTTAAGGGTCCCATTACACACCCCGATATAGACCGATCAATGGGCGGAGATCAACACAACAGCTCGTTGATCAGTGCTCGTTTGCTCCTTTCACAAGGATCAGTGCTTTTTTATGTATAGGGATGAGCGACTGTTACTATTCACAGGGAGATGTGCTGCCGAAAACGATAATATTTAATGCTGCATAAACTATACAATCAGCCAATGAACAAGCTCTTGCTCATCCATTGGCTAATCGTTCCCCTGTTTACACAGGGCAAAGGTTGGGAATGAGCATTCACATGAAGTCCTGTTTGCCTGATTATTGGCCAGTGTAAAAGGGCCCTAAAGGATATGTAAACCTTTGCAGGGTATTTTTTTTTTAATAATCAGTTTAGTCAGTGTGTTTGGTGTAACTTTCTAAATAGTTTTTATTAAAAATTAGTTTTACTTTTTGAGATACAGCTGCTCTGTCTTATTCTCTATGCAGAGCAGCTGCATCTAGCACTAAAGCCTGCTCCCGTTAGGTCAGCGGGACTGACGGGTTCAGTGACAGTCAGTGCATGACACCTGTTATCCATCACATCTAAGTTCATAGCGAACGATAGAGTTCATAGCGAACGATACAGCTGCTCTAAATAGAGAATACAGAGCAGCTGTATCTCAAAAAATAAAAGTAACTTTTAATAAAATCTATTTAGAAAGTTACACCAAACACACTGACTGACCTGTTTATTAATGAAAAAATTAAAAAATGCCCTGCAAAGGTATGCATAGCTTTTACGTTTACACTGTCTAAATGTTAGTAGTAGTAGTAGTAGTAGTAGTAGTAGTAGTAGTAGTAGTAGTAGTAGTAGTAGTAGTAGTAGTAGTAGTAGTATTGGCTCTAAAGGGCTCCATTGTTTTCCCACTTGATGTATTGAAATTCAAAGTCAATTTCCTAGTTAGAGACCTCTACCCCTCCACATAACACCAGTCTGCACCTCCATTATAATTTATCTTAGGGTCTGTAATCTTATCTTTTCTACTTACAATTTTGTGCTACATTTTGATAATTTGAAGGCACTAAATTTGGATCATTATAAGAGACCGACTGTATACCCCTGACAAGTGAACATTTTCACAAGTTGCTACTTGCAGAATCAGGGTATATGCGAATGCCACTATGACATTAGTTTTATGCTGTGTAGGAGGTGTTCCTATAATTTCATGGAAAGTTTTCTTCATGCATAGGAGAATATTTTTGCAGATGCCAAATTGCTCAGAATTACAGAAAGCCAGCTGAAGTGATTTTTAGTGTATGTTCACACGAGGGCGTCCGTTACGGCTGAAATTACGGGGATATTTCAGCCTGAAAACATCCCCGTATTTTCAGCCGTACCGGCATGTGCAGGCGCTTGTACGCCGCGTCAATTACGGCCGTAATTAGCGCTGCTATTCATTGGAGTCAATGAATAACGGCTCCAATTACGGCCAAAGAAGTGACAGGTCACTTCTTTGACGCGGGCGTCTATTTACGCGCCGTCATTTGACAGCGGCGCGTAAATATACGCCTCGTGTGAACAGACAAACTTCTGCCCATTGCTTTCAATGGGCAGATGTTTGTCAGCGCTATTTAGGCGCTATTTTCAGACGTAATTCGGGGCAAAAACGCCCGAATTACGTCCGTAAATAGGCCGTGTGAACACACCCTTAGACTTTTACATTCACATCTTCATGATTGGACCTGGGTAATTTGGTGTATTAATCTTCTGTAGAATATCCTCTGTCCATAAATGTATTTAAAATTGTAGTCTAATAGTCAATCTCTTGTACATATCTATTGGTTTTATTTGAATCAATGTAATTGTTGACTTTTCATCCAGCTAAATGGTTAGTATAGTTGGAAATTTTCAAAGGACACATCAATATCACTAAAACTCCAATGCCGGAGGGCTCTAACATTTATTAAAGTTTTCAAATATTACATTTTCTACCCAGCAGTGTATGATATATATTGCCAGTCAACCAGAAAAACACTGAGCGCTGGATACCTCTCATAGGAATCTAACCAATTTTCCTTCATCTAATAGGTAGAAAATAGAGGATTGCAAATGTCATAGAGGAGATCGTAGACTAACAGCAAAAGAATCAGGGTTGCAGAGCAAACATAGCATTTCTCTAACAAAAGGTCTCCTCCACGTCTGCTCATTTAAATGACAGTACATGAGTCTTTGGTTAAACCGCTGATGAGATTTGCTCCCACAAATTAGACTGTAAATAGAAAACAACAATCAAAACACAGCTCAATAAAAAAAAAATACTTGTGCAATTTCATCTATTTGAGAGAACCAGATACGACAATCCGTGCAGATAAAGAAATTGCAAAATTACAGTATATTGTTAGATAGATCATTTCTTATTTGCTTGGCCAAAATGGATCAGCAGGTTTTCAATAGTCAGCACTTTCTTATTATTTTCTTAAGGTCACTATTATCTTTCACTGTCTGTTTGCTAGAGAATGGGAAGATTTGATGTGAAGCGAAGGAAATAGGTAACAATTGGGCTATAGCTATTAAATCACATCCTTTTACCCAACTGAAAGATTCTGTATATTAAAGTAAAAAGTAATTGAAGAATTTATTAAATTTTAAGGTTGCATTTTCCCATACATTTCACAGATAAATATTATGAACTCTTAACATATGAGAATTTCACCTACATTTATATTCATAAGCTTGGCAAACATGGTATTCCACTAATATATGGAATATTTGAAGGTATACTTGTTAAACATAGACTGCCAGCTATTCTGGTATTGGTGGATTTCTTCTTCAATGCATTCAGTACCCAGGGATTTATTAAAGGCATACTCAAAACATATCTATCTGTATATAAACACTGGATTATTTGAAAAGGCAAAGAGGAAATTGTAACTGAAATTACTTTTTTTAAATAAGGGATTCTTAAATGGCTTCTCCATCTAAATAAAAAAGTGATATAGAGGCAGTTAGATAAGCTCAGTGAAACAACTATCTTATGTCTTTGTTTTACATTTCTATCAATTTATTATTTGGATATATTATATTATTAAAGCTCTGGACCAGATATTATATTCTTGTACAGGGCTTTATCAAGATTGGTGGACGCCCATAGGCGAAACAAGAATGGGGGCCCCAATTAAAAATAGTTACATAGGTAAACACGAAGGATAATCTAACAAAGCAAATGGGGTATTATACATAAGCCCTAAAGGAGCCTTGAAACATGGCACTAGCTAAACCAACCAACCCACCACATCAGTACAGATTACATTTCTGTGTCCAACGGAGTAGCCACCTATAGGTGGTGCAAGTGAAAGTCATTTTTTTTCCTTCTCTATGAGAGCTATTCTGCATTCTATAATCAGTTTAAAATCGTGTATTGCATGAAGAAATATCTATTTTGCAGGATATTTTTTACACTATATGTCTGTAGTGAAGTACTATCAATGAACTGGAGCTTGCGTATGTACCCTGCTACACTTGTCACCAAATTATCCAATTAATTCAGTACAAACTTTCTGTTTGTTTGTGGATCTGCAGAATCCCACATTATTTTCCTTTATATACATGAAATTAAAAATAAATGTGGAAAAGCATTTGTCCTTAAGCCGCTCCCTATTTTAAGTATATCTGTGTAGAACAGATGTTATTGCACTCAGCAATGTTTTAAAGCTATCATGAAGAATAAAGTCTGTAGATTGAAAAGCACACATTAAAGATCTCCAACAGTCATCTGCTAAGAAAATAAAGAAAACCTTGGACTTAGAATGACATGTTGTTTAGCAAATGACAAGAAATTCAACTGAAGCTCCAAATTTAGAGCCAGTTTATTATATTAGGAATATACAATAAGAACACTTCCCTAAACCTTTGCTATAACAAAATAGTTTTATTATGCAAAAAATATTTGATTACTATAGATTTACGTGGGAATTTTTTAAACAGATCCAAAGAAAAATTGCTTTAAATTCAAAATAGAACAATTAAAATATCAGTTTATTTGAATTATTTAATAAAATGAGCTATCCTAGCCCTAAGTACAATATAACAGGCTCAGATGAGGTAGTCAGTAATGAGGAGAGGTGTACTGATGTGATAGTGTAGTGTAATTCCAGACACCAAGCAACACCTCACCCCTTACGATATATTCTACTAACTCCCCTCACTGACTGACAGACAATCCAACGCGTTTCAGTGCCACATACATAAGTGACACATCATCAGGGATTATCAATTCTTTCAATATAGTTATTGTTTCACTGTTTATCTGCCGGTCAGCACAATTGTGTGCTTGTTAGACCTCACGGCGCGTGTACGACTCTAATGCATTGGCCGACATTAGAGTCGTACACGCGACTCATCTGAGCCTGTTATATTGTACTTAGGGCTAGGATAGCTCATTTTATTAAATAATTCAAATAAACTGATATTTTAATCGTTCTATCTTCAGGCAGTAAATATAAATAATTAACGGAATGGAATATTCTATCATTGTGCTCATTTTGCTTTAAATTCAAAACAATCTTAAGATTGATCTATATCCATTATAAATAGGGTCCGAGACAATTTTGGCCTTAGGGACGACCTATCACCTGTAAAGGGGCATCTGTTTTATTAGAAAATCCATTAGCATCTTAAGACATTAATAGTTTTCTAAATATATTTTATCCAAAAAATGAAGATTCCAGAGTATATGGCTTACTTTTACTAGGCAAATGACCCAATTCCCAAATTTCTGGGTAGGTGTATCCTGGCATCCCCTGGATCTTTCCAAATCACCCGATTCTCCCATAGCAACATTCAAGGTAAGAACACGAGATCTCACTGGTTACCGCAAAATCTCAGTTGATTTAGTTAATTATTGAATTTTTGCGGTGCCTCTTTTTCTAAACATTAACTTTTTAAATTTATTTTTATAATTTATTTTAGTCTGATAAAAGGATACAATTAAAAAATACAATTGATTTTAAATTACATTTTTCATTTAATTTTCTTAACTATAAAAAGTTGCACCTATCTGTTTTATGCACTGAGCATTCCTTTTTATGTTCCACAGCACTGGACACATGTTCTCTTCTCTAGGGGCGTTCCCCAGCACTGTTCACATGTTCTCTTCTCTAGGAGCGTTCCCCAGCACTGGTCACATGTTCTCTTCTCTAGTGGTGTTCCCCAGCACTGGTCACATGTTCTCTTCTCTAGGGGCGTTCCCCAGCACTGTTCACATGTTCTCTTCTCTAGGAGCGTTCCCCAGCACTGGTCACATGTTCTCTTCTCTAGTGGTGTTCCCCAGCACTGATCACATGTTCTCTTCTCTAGGAGCGTTCCCCAGCACTAGTTACATGTTCTCTTCTCTAGGGGCGTTCCCCAGCACTGATCACATGTTCTCTTCTCTAGGAGCGTTTCCCAGCACGCACTGGTTACATGTTCTCTTCTCTAGGGGCGTTCCCCAGCACTGGTCACATGTTCTCTTCTCTAGTGGTGTTCTCCAGCACTGGTCACATGTTCTCTTCTCTAGGGCCGTTCCCCAGCACTGTTCACATGTTCTATTCTCTAGGGGGGTTCCCCAGCACTGGTCACATGTTCTATTCTCTAGGGGGGTTCCCCAGCACTGGTCACATGTTCTCTTCTCTAGGGGCGTTCCCCAGAACTGATCACATGTTCTCTACTCTAGTGGCGTTCCCCAGCAATGATCACATGTTCTGTTCTCTAGGGGCATTCCACAGCACTGGTCACATGTTCTCTTCTCCAGGGGCGTTCCCCAGCACTGATCACATGTTATCTTCTCTAGGGGCGTTCCCCAGCACTGATCACATGTTATCTTCTCTAGGGGCGTTCCCCAGCTTTGATCACATGTTCTCTTCTCTAGGGGCGTTTCCCAGCACTGATCACATGTTCTCTTCTCTAGGTGTGTTCCACAGCACTGGTTACATGTTCTTTTCTCTAGTGGTGTTCCCCAGTACTGGTCACATGCTATCTTCTCTAGGGGCGTTCCCCAGCACTGATGACATGTTATCTTCTCTAGGGGCGTTCCCCAGCACTGATCACATGTTCTCTACTCTAGGGGCATTCCCCAACACTGTTCACATGTTCTCTTCTCTGGCTGTGTGGATTTCTCCAAACTGACGGATCATAGAGAGAACTGAATATAGCAGCTGGCCATGTACTGAAATAAACTTCAGGTACAGAAGACAAACGGTAGACAATTTTTAATTAAGACCAATTAGAAATGTGTTCAATTTTGCAAAAAACATATGATGCAATTAAAAGAAAAACTGTGCAGAGGTGTACATAGCCTGTAAATGTGTTTAAGTTAGAGAATACATGCAAAACACATTTCTTTGGAAAGCTTGCCGAAGAACATTCTTACACTAATAAGAATTTTCGATTCCCCGAAGGAAAGCGAGTCTCTGTACGAATAAAACATTCATTTCCTTTACAAAACAAAGAATCTTCTTGTACTCACAGCAGTAGGCATATAAGATAGACAGAGCCATCATACACCAAAGTCAGTAGGTCTGGGCCCAAAGGCTGTGACTTTGCTGTCAGGGGCCAGCAAAAATCACTTTTACTATTTTACTATTTTCTCTGGATATAAGTTGGGTTGGAGATTGACAGGTTGACATGATTTTATTAAAACTCTATTGAGACCAAGTTTCAAAAAGACACAAATGAGCCAATATAAAAATAAACCTGTGCCTAGTGTGAGTGTGTCATGAACCAGACTTAAAGAGTAATGTAATGAAAATAAATATCTTATGTTATATACTACTTATTGCTTAGCAGGAACTGGATGATACATGAAGGCTAATGCGCACAGTGACTTGTGACCATGCAACATAATATTGAAATGTTAAAAGCACAACTAGTCATAGTGAATGTGGTCGCGCTGAAATCCAGCCGTTTTGGATCTCTGACGACTGTCTTGTCGCAGTATCTTTCTGGTTGCATTGCGACCACAATAAAAAAAATTCGTTTGCGAAGTAGTGCAGCCACAAGTTGTCATGTAGCCCTATACTTAGAGCTCTTGCATGTAATACTGCACCCATAGAAATCCATTGGCATATACTGTATCTTCATGTGCCATAGACTATATTGGTACAGACGAATAGAGGAGTTTTTTTTTTCGCTTTTTCGGAACCTATGAAAAACATAATACTTGTTCATTGCATGTTGTATTACAGAGGTATTAAACCCTAGAAAGTCATGCAGCGGATACTATGGTGCTTCATGGAGGCTCCATATAGTGGTACACAGAGTGTGTATTGGTCTACATTATAGAGCCATAATGGTCTAACTATGCCAACAGCCTTATTTATAATATACTCTTATATTTATTATCATATGGCTTAAAAAAAATCGGAGTAAAAAGACTTAGAGTCAACCTAAGCAAGTAAACCCCATTAACCCCTTCCCGACATCTGCCATATATTACTGCTGACACCCTCTGGTAATGGCCAGTATCTGAGGGGTTTTTACCCTACTGGCACCCCAGTGCCAAAATCGCTGTGTTGTTATGGCAACCGAAGGCCAAATAATGGTCTCCATGTCTGCCTTGTACGGAAGCTGATGAGGACCCACTGGAGCGGGTCACTAATACACTGCACTACGTATGTAATGCAGTGTATTAGAATAGCGATCGGGGCTTCAGGCCTTGAAGTTCCATAGTGGGACAAATAACAAAAGTGAAAAAAAGTTAATGTAAATGTTGTAAAAAGATACAAGTTTTAAGTAGCCAAACTGCCTTTTTTCCCATAGTAAGCCTTTTATTATTGGAAAAAAACAAACAAAACATATACATAATTTTGTATCACTGCGTTCGTAAGGACCTAATTATAAAACTATTATGTCATTTATCCCGCATGGTGAACACTTTAAAAAATGGTACCAATATAATCTACAGCTTATCTTGCAAAAATCAAGCCCACACACTGCTCCAGCAACCGAAAAATAAAAGAGTCATGGGTCTCAGAATATGGCGACACAGAAAATAATTTTTTTTTAAAAGTGCATTTATTGTGGAAAAGCTGCAATACATGAAAAATCTATGCAAATTTGGTATTGCCGTAATCGCATCGACCTGCAGAATAAAGTTAACATAAAATTTATGGCGCACGGTGAATGCCAAAAAAAATCCCAATAAAAAACTATTCCAGAATTGCTTGTTTTTGGTAATTTCCTCTTCCAAAAGAATGAGATAAAAAGTGATTAAAAAAAGTCGTATGTGTCCCACAATGGTACCAATAAAATCTACAGCTTGTCTCGCAAAAAAACTAGCCCGCACACTTCTCCAGAAAGGCAAGAAGGTTCCACCATCAAAATCTTGAACTAATTGCGGCTTTATTGAGGTTCCATAAAATCAGGGACAACACATAGAACAGAATCTGACCGGTTTCAGGCCCAAGTGGCCCTTAGTCATAGCATGGCAAATAAATCACACAGGAAGCAATATATATATATACAGTGAAGGAAATAAGTATTTGATCCCTTGCTGATTTTGTAAGTTTACCCACTGTCAAAGACATGAACAGTCTAGAATTTTTAGGCTAGGTTAATTTTACCAGTGAGAGATAAATTATAAAAAAAAAAAAAAGAAAATCACATTGTCAAAATTATATATATTTATTTGCATTGTGCACAGAGAAATTAGTATTTGATCCCTTTGGCAAACAAGACTTAATATTTGGTGGCAAAACCCTTGTTGGCAAGCACAGCAGTCAGACGTTTTTTGTAGTTGATGATGAGGTTTGCACACGTTAGATGGAATTTTGGCCCACTCCTCTTTGCAGATCATCTGTAAATCATTAAGATTTCGAGGCTGTCGCTTGGCAACTCGGATCTTCAGCTCCCTCCATAAGTTTTCGATGGGATTAAGGTCTGGAGACTGGCTAGGCCACTCCATGACCTTAATGTGCTTCTTTTTGAGCCACTCCTTTGATGCCTTAGCTGTATGTTTCGGGTCATTGTCGTGCTGGAAGACCCAGCCACGAGCCATTTAATGTCCTGCTGGAGGGAAGGAGGTTGTCACTCAGGATTTGACAGCACATGACTCCATCCATTCTCCCATTGATGCGGTGAAGTAGTCCTGTGCCCTTAGCAGAGAAACACCCCCAAAACATAATGCTTCCACCTCCATGCTTGACAGTGGGGACGGTGTTCTTTGGGTCATAGGCAGCATTTCTCTTCCTCCAAACACGGCGAGTAGAATTAATGCCAAAGAGCTCAATTTTAGTCTAATCTGACCACATCATTTTGTATGTCTTCCATTTTCTTACTATTGCACCAACAGTTGTCTCCTTGTCACCCAGCGTCTTACTTATGTTTTTTTAACCCATTCCAGCCTTGTGCAGGTCTATGATCTTGTCCCTGACATCCTTAGAAAGCTCTTTGGTCTTGCCCATGTTGTAGAGGTTAGAGTCAAACTGATTAATTGAGTCTGTGGACAGGAGTCTTTTATACAGGTGACCATTTAAGACAGCTGTCTTTACTGCAGGCACCAAGTTGATTTGGAGCGTGTAACTGGTCTGGAGGAGGCTGAACTCTTAATGGTTGGTAGGGGATCAAATACTTATTTCTCTGTGCACAATGCAAATAAATATATATAATTTTGACTATGTGATTTTCTTTTTTTTTTTAAATATAATCTATCTCTCACTGGTAAAATTAACCTAGCCTAAAAATTCTAGACTGTTCATGTCTTTGACAGTGGGCAAACTTACAAAATCAGAAAGGGATCAAATACTTATTTCTTTCACTGTGTGTATATATATATATATATATATATATATATATATATATATATGCAGCCAATCATGAACAGAGAAATAATCACATGTTCTAAAATCAGGTGTGTGTTAAAAGCAGTTGATTAGAGAAAAAGACATATATCAGTGTTACAAATTTCACAGGGAACTAACAATAAATGAGAGGGACTGTGTAAGAGAAAACAATCTTAATAGAAAACGATGAGATCTAGTCGGCGGTTTAACCCATTAGGTGCACAGGTGCCAAGTAGAAACATCCAGAAGGCCTCTCTGTTCCTGAGTTGTTTCAAATGGTCTCCACCCCTGGAAGAGCAATTAACCCTTTCTATGCCTTGTACAATAAGGGAAGATACATCTCCATTATGACATGATGCACAATGAAAAGACACCAACCGCTGAAATGTTGCGGTTCTTAATCAATGCGTCTGATAGATGGCGGCAGATGCGCGTTTTGAGACTGCAGGACGTGCTCCCAATATACTGTAGTTTATATTTAGTGCACGTGATTAAATAAACCACATGTGTCGTGTTACAGTTGATGTATTGTTTTATTTTGGATGTTTTGTTGTTGGCCGTGGATGTGAATTCAGCGAATGTTTTGATTGTATTGCAGCAGATACATTTAGTAAGATTGCATTTGAAACAACTTTTATAGTTAAGCCAAGTGGGGGTCTGTTTTTTTTTTGTGAAGAACAGACTTGGGAATAGCATAGAGCCAATCGTACGGGCCTTTTTAGGCACAAATTTAAGACCATGTTCTAAGACCCTGGAGTATAAAGGTCCTCCTGATGCAAGGTGGGAATATATTTTTTGATAATATTACACACTTCTCCATCAATCAAAAAATAAGAAAGGTATGCCACTAGTAATGCAGTGATGAAAAAACATCCCGATGTGCAGGCCGGAGGGGAACATTCCTTCAGTTTCAGGGCCATAGTATTTAGGAACTAGAAAGGGAATGGACATAGCACATCCGCTGGAAGTGTAATATACCAGGCCACAACTTTCCCAGCAAAATTTCCCAAACTACAAAGGAGAAAAAGTCCCCAATTGGTGCAGAGTGTTACAAAAGTGGGATAAGAAAGAATATCGTTTATCAGTGCAACACCGGCCTGTGCATAACGGATTGCTTCACAGCATACCACACTTCTATGCATAATTGTATTATATACCCCATTATTATACCCTCTTATTATGCCCTGATGTACTCCGCACAGATTGCATATGCCCCCACATTATTAACTGAAATACCAGTAATACTCAAACAAAACTATTACCAAGCAAAATCCATGTTCCAAATGGTGCTTCTTTTTTTCTTAGCCTTACAGTTTGCCAAAACAGCAGTTTACGTACATATGTAAGACATAACCATACCCGGGAGAACCCACTTAACAATTTATGGGGTAAGATTCTCGAGTGGCACAAGCTGGGCACAACATATTGAGCAGTGAAATGGCAGATCACTGGAAAAAATTCAATTTTCACTTTGCATCATCCACTGTGTATTCATTTCTAAAAAACATCTGTGGGGTCTACATTCTCACTACACCCCTTGATAAATGCCTTTAGGGTTGTAGTTTCTAAAATGGTATCACTTTTTTGGTACATCAGGGGTTTTGCGAATGCAACATGGCGTCTGTAAACCATTCCAGCAAAATCTACGCTCCACAAGTCAAATACCACTCCTTTTCTTCTGAACCCTCCCATATATGTAAACAGCAGTTTATGACCACATATGGGGTATTATCATATTTCGGGGAAATTGATTTACCAATGTTGGGGTGCTTTTTCTTCTTTATTCCTTGTGAAAATTAAAAATGTTGAACTGAAACCACATCTTATTGGAAAAAAAAATAGTTTTCATTTTCACGGCTGAATTTTAATTAATTCAGCAAAAAACCTTTGGGGTCAAAATTCTCACTATAACCCCAGATTATTCCTCAAGGGGTTTAGTTTCCCAAATGGAGTCACTTTTGGTGTGTTTCCACTAAACTAGTACTACAGGGGCAAATGTGACATGGTGCCCGGAAACCATTCCAAAATCCAAATGGCACTCCTTCCCTTCTGAGCCATTCCGTGTGTCCAAACAGCCGTTTATGACCACATATGGGTATTGCTTGCTCTCTTGTAGTCCATGTAGAAATGAAAAAATTAGCTAGACCTACAGTTTCTTTGAAAAATATAGATTTTCATTTTCACGGCCTACTTCCAATAATTTCTGCAAAAAACCTGTGGGGTCAAAATGCTCACTATACCCCTAGAGAAATTCCTTGAGCGGTGTACTTTCCCAAATACGGTCACTTTTGGGGGATTTTTTACACTGTTCCGGCACCAAAAGACCTCTTCAAACATGACATGGTGCCTAAAATATATTCCAATAAAAAGAAAGCTCTAAAATTCACTAGGTGCTCCTTTGCTTCGGAGGCCGGTGCTTCAGTCCATTACCACACTAGGGCCACCTGTGGGATATTTATAAAAACTGCAGAATCTGGGGAATAAATATTGAGTTGCGTTTCTCTGGTAAAACCTTAAGTGTTACAAAAAAATGGATTAAAAATGAATCTCTGCAAAAAAACAAAAAAATGAAATTTGTACATTTCACCTCTACATTGCTGTAATTCCTGTGAAACGTTTAAAGGGTTAAAAAAAACTTTCTAAATGCAGTTTTGAATACTTTGAGGGGTGCAGTTTTTAAAATGGGGTGACTTATTGGGGGTTTCTAATACATAAGGCCCTCACTTCCCAACTGAACTGGCCCCTGCAAAAACAGGCTTTTGAAATTTTTATTGAAAATGTTAGAAATTGCTGCTAAAGTTCTAAGCCTTGTAACGTCCTAGAAAAATACAGGGATGTTCAAAAAACAATGCCAATCTAATGTAGACATATGGGGGATGTTAATTAGCAACTATTTTGTGTGGTATAACTGCCTGTCTTACAAACAGACACATTTAATTTGAGACAAATTCAAATTTTTGCAATTTTTTGCAACATTTTGGTGTTTTTCACAATTAAATACTGAATGTATCATGCAAATCTTGCCAGTAACATAAATTCCAATGTGTCACGAGAAAACAATCTTAGAATTGCTTGGATATGTAAAAGCATTCCAAAGTTATTACCACGTAAATTGAAACATGTCAGATTTGAAAAATGAGGCTCTGTCAGGAAAGTCAAAAATGGCCACAGCAGAAAGGGGTTAAATATAATAAACAGTAATAACAGTTAAGTATTAGTTTTAAAAAATCATGGTGATTTGTAATGTCCTGTTGCTGGGAACATTGCAGCTGTTTTACATAAAGTGGATTTCAATGGTTTCTCAGCACATAGAGAAAAAGCTGTCAAGCAAAGAGGTCTTGGTACCTAAGGGAACACTAGGACTCACTGAGTGTGCAAGTATTCTCTTAGCCGGAGGGCTGCTTTATAGAATCATATTGTATTAGTGTTCTATAGATTTAGTATAAGTGCTGTATTTTGAACAGAGCAAAAACTGTTTCTGAACACATTCCAAAAACTGTGTTTTTAAAAAGAATGTTTTATTTTCATATAGAAGAATGTCTCTCTCAAACTCAAGAGAATTGGTTTACAGCACTTAACACTCGCTTAAGAGAGGCTCTGTCACCAGATTATCAAATCCCTATTTCCTATTGCATGTGATCGGCGCTGCAATGTAGATAACAGTAAAGTTGTTTTTTTAATTGAAAAATGATCATTTTTGGCCAAGTTAGGAGCAATTTTATATTTATGCAAATGAGCCTTTCTAATGGACAACTGGGCATGTTTTCTCTTATTTCCAACTGGGCGTGTATTGTGTTCGTAACATCTGGGCATATTTACTTGTTTTACTAGCTGGGCGTTGTGAATAGAAGGGTTTGTCAGCATCATACAGTTGCTGAGCATTACATAATATTATGGTGTACTTTGCTCATATTGAAGAGATATTTTAAGAGGTTTTTGAAGTTAAGGGGAACACTTTGCAGATAACTAAAACCTTGAGAGTATTTGTCAAGCTTCTGAAAATAGTGTGATTTCGTATGATGTTATCACAGATTAATATTTCTTGTTTTGGACACAAATTCCCACTTGAAACCCTGGAATTGTCTTTTCTCACATTTTAAAGGGAATGTTTTGCTAGAAATTTTTTTCTTTTTTTTTTTTGTTAAACAGTATATAAATGATTACACATTGTTCTAATTTTTTAAATTTTTTCACAAGTCAGGAAATATTATAAATGAGATTCTAATTGATAATATTTCCATGTGCTGGTCACTAGAGGGAGCAATTCCCAAAAATGCAGCATTGGCATGTGGTAAAGCAACCTCATTGCTTTATGCTGCAAAATTGGAGAAGACACACTCGCTCTAGTGTCCTCACACAATCCCCCCTCCTTTATCCTGGCTAGTGCCACGAGAAAGGAGGGGGTTGAATGTTCAAACCTCCTACACTGTGTGCCGCCATTTTTTGAGCGAATGCAAAGTGTAGGAGGATTAGATACAGTGGTAATCAGACAGTATAACACGAACATACACACACATCACATACACAAACATCACTAACCTGCTCCTGCTGTCGCTGCCGCTGCCTCTGCTCCTAGTCCTTGCGTCTGAAGATATATGGCCGGAAGCCGCCACCCGAAGTAGTCATCCTACTGTCCGGCCGCGGCTTCAGGTCCACATGAAAATGGCGCCGGATGTCGCTCTGCCGGAGACCTTCCTTTTGGTCTGTGTGGGAGCGGCACATTCGCCGTTCCCACACAGATGGCGTACGCTATAGTGAATGGAACGGCTCCCGTTCACATTCTCTATGGGGATGTATGTGCCGTATTCCATCTCTGTATGTGCCGTTAATCGACACATACAGAGATGATAAAAAAAATGGCAGCCCCCATAGAGAAGTAAAAGAAAGAAAAATGAAAAAAGTACAACACAAAAACACAAATAAATAAAATTTATTTTAATGACATACTAAAAGCAATAACATATATATAAAAAAAAATCATGACACCTTCCCTTTAAGGACTATATGCTACCTACCACAGGCATGTTTCAGATGGGTCCTTACAATAAGTTTTGTCAACTAGAGAAGGTTAGTGCCCAGTTCTTTTTTAAACTAGTAATGTTAATGTAACAATTGTCAACTTGACTTTCTGGTCACAAGAAATGAGCCAAATTTTACCAAACAGTGGCCAGTAGAATCTGTATATACAGTGCCTTCGGAAAGTCTTCAGACACTTTCACTTTTTACCACATTTATTTATGTTTAGGCCTTGTGCTAAAATAAAAAAAATCATGTTTTTCCCCATAATTCTGCAATCAATACCCCATAATGACAAAGCGAAAACAGAAGTTTAGAAATTTTTGCAAATTTATGTTAAGTGAAAAACCCAAATTTTGCATGGACATAAGTATAAAGACCCTTGCTATGACATTTGAAACTTAGCTCTAGGGGCCTCCCATTTTCCTAGCTCATCTTTGAAAAATGTTTTTACACCTTGATTGAAGTCCACCTGTGGGAAACTCATCTGATTGGACATGATTTGGATCCCTATTTATACAAGATCTCACAGATGAGAATGCATATCAGAGCAAAAACCAAGCCAATTAGGAGGAAAGAACTGCCTGTAGAGCTCAGAGACAGGATTGTGTGAAGGCACATATCTGGAGATGGGTAAAAAAAAAAAATCTGCGGCACTGAAAGTTCCCAAGAGCACAGTGTCCTCTATAATTCTTAAACGGAAGAAGTTTGGAACAACCAGGACTGTTCCTAGAGCTGGCCACTCCACCAAATTAAGTAATAGGGGGAGAAGGGCCTTGGTAAGAGAAATGACCAAGAACCCAATAGTCACTGTGGCTCAGCTCAAAAGATCCTGTTTGCAGATGGGAGAAGCTTTCAGAAGGTCAACCATTACTGCAGCACTCCACTAATCTGGGCTTTATGAGTGGCCAGAAAGAATTCTCTCTTCAGTAAAAGACAAATGAAAGCCCACCTGGAATTTGCAGAAAAACACCTAAAGAACTCTCAGACTGTGAGAAACAAGATTCCATGGTCTGATGAAACCAAGATTGAACTTTTTGGCCTCAATTCTTAGTGTCTGGAGGAAACCAGGCACTGCTCATCACCTGCCCAATACCATCCCTATAGGGAAGCATGGTGGTGGCAGCATCACTATGCGGGTGTGTTTTTCAGCAGCTGGAACAGAGAGACTGGTCAGGGTTGAGGGAAAGATGAATGGAGCAAAGTACAGAGATATTTTTAATGAAAACCTGATCCAGAATGCTTTGGACCTCAGACTGGGCCGAAGGTTCATGTTTCAACAAGACAATGACCCTAAGCACACAGCCAAGACAACACGGGAGTGGCTTATGGACAACTTTGTGAATGTCCTTGAGTAGCCCAGCCAGAGCCCTGACTTGATCCCAATCGAACATGTTTGGAGAGACCTGAAAATGGCTGTCCACCGACGGTCCCCATTCAACCTGACAGAGCTTGAGAGGATCTGCAGAGAAGAATGGAAGAAAATCCCCAAATCCAGGTGTGCAAACCTTGCGGCATCATACCCAAGAAGACTGGAGGCTGTTATCGCTGCCAAAGGTGCTTCAACAAAGTAAAGGGTCTGAATACTTATGTCAATGCAATATGTTAGTTTTTCCTTTTTTTAATAAATTAGCAAAGATTACTAAAACTCGGTTTTCACTTATGGGGTATTGAGCGCAAAATAATGGGGGAAAAAAACGTGATTTTTTTTTCACATTTTTGCCTCAACATCACAAAATGTGAAAAAATGTAAAGGGTCTGAAGACTTTCCGAATGCATTGTACATGGGATAGTAGTGTTCAATGACATGTGCAATGCTCTACATGCTTTTGGTATCAGCTTCACTTGAGACCTACCCTGAAATACATTAACCCCCTGTCACACTTCTGTACCTCCATGAGTAAGTTTCTGTGCTCTACACCTTATTGTCCACAATAAAATCACATGTGCTAAAAATCGGACAACTGATAACTGAACTACAAATAAAGTTGACCATTTTGCCATCTAAAATTTGATTTATAAAATAAGTGCCATTAGTTGGCTACAATATCAAATCAGTCAAATATTTCACTTGGCAAATCAAAAATCTTTATTTAGGCATGTATTCAAAGTCCAAATCTAGGAAATTATTTCTTTGACCCCTTCGTGACCAGCCTATTTTAAACTTTAATGACCAAACTATTTTTATGTTTTTTGCTAGAACTTTTTTATTTTTGCGTCGACATAGCTGTATAAGGATTTTTTTGCGGGACAAGTTGTATTTTTTAATAGCACCATTTTGGGGTACATATAATTTATTGATTAACTTTTATTAACTTATTTCGGGGGTCCTTAATTTATGCCATTTACCGTGTGATCTAAATAACATAATAAACTTATTCAGCGGGTCGATATGATTGTGACGATACCAAATGTATATAGTTTTCTTATGTTTTACAACTTTTACACAGTAAAACACAGTTTTTTCAAAATTATTTGTTTTTGTGTCTCCATATTTGAAGAGCCATAACTTTTTTATTTTTCCACCGATGCAGCTGTATGAGGGCTTTTTTTTCTTTGCGGGACGACTTGTCTTGTTTTATTGGTACCATTTTGGAGTACATGCGACTTTTTGATCACTTTTTTCGATCTGCCCGCACGAGCAGCGCTGCTCCAGGTAGCTGTGAGCAGGGAGTTTTAACTGCTTCCGGCAGTGCAGATTTATTCTGATGAAGCGCCATGAAAAAGCATATGCATCAGAATAAAGCCCATTAGTGGCCACCGTGAAAAGGCGTATTGGCGGTCACTAACGAGTTAAATATCACTCTGACCTCCTGACTGCCAAGTACGGAAGCCTATTAGGCCCCACCCAGATGAGGGACCTAATAGCTTTGCAGTCAGTGTATGACTGACAGCTCTAATACACCGCACTACGTATGTAGTGCAGTGTATTGGAATATCGATCAGGGCTTTAGTCCCTCATGTCTCCTAGTGGGACAAAAAAATCAAGTTAATAAAAATGTTGAATAATAAAAAAAAAATTAAGTTTCAAGTTACATAAACAAAAAGTGTATTTTTTCCCAGAATAAAGTTTTTATTATAGGAAAAAACTGAAAACATTCAAAAAAAGTACACATATTTGGTATTGCGGCATCTGTAACGACCCCAACTATAAAACTATAACATTACTTTTCCTGTATGGAGAAAACCGTAAATAAATTAATAAAAAACAATGCCATATCCACTGTTTTCTGGTCACCTTGCCTCCCAAAAAATGTAATAAAAACTGATCAAAGAGTCGCATTTAGCCCACCATACCAATAAAAACTACAGCTCGTCCCACAAAAAACAAGCCCCTACGCAGCCTTGTTGATGCTAAAATAAAAAAGTTATGGCTCTAGAATATGGAAACCCAAAAAATAAACGATTTAAAAAAAAAAAAAGAGTGATTTTATTGTGGCAATGCTGTAAAACATTAAAAAACTGTATACATATGGTATCGCCGTAATTGTATCAACCCACAGTCAATATGTAATTTATAGCGCTTGGAGAAAGCCGTAAAAAAAAAAGAATGAAAACTTTACCAGAATTTCTGACTTTTGGTCACCTTTCTTTGCAAAAAATGTAATAAAAAGTGATCAAAGAGTCGCATGTACCCCAAAGTGGTACCAATGAAAGCTACTGATTGTCCCACAATAAACATTGGTCTGTTGTAGAAAAAAGAAAAAAGTTCTGGTTTTCAGAATATGAAGACACAAAATGTGCAGAGCGTTCTAAAAGCGGATAAGATTGGGCACCATTTATCAGTATGACACTGGCCATACATCTGCGGATTATTATTTATTTACTGCATTATTATACCCTCTTATTATACCCTGATGTACTCCGCACAGTCTACATATGCCCCCACATTATAAACTGAAATACCAGCAAAACCCCAAACAGCCAAATGGCGCTTCCTCCCTTCTGAACCCTACAGTGTGCCCAAACATCAGTTTACGTCTGCATATATGGCATCACCATATCCGGGAGAACCTGATTAACATTTTATGAGTTATTTGACTTCAGTGGCACAAACTGGGCACAACATATTGTGCACTAAAATGGCATATCAGTGGAAAATTGCAATTTTCACTTTGCACTATCCATTGCGCATGACTTCCTTCTTGATAAATGCCTTAAGGGGAGTAGATTCCAAAATGGGTTCACTTCTTGGGGGTTTGTTTTACTATTTGACCTCAGAGCCCAGCCATTGTCGTTCAATGCTGCATAAATCGCCAAAATGACCTAAAATTCACATGTTGCATTTTCACTCCCGAACCCTGTCGTATGTCCATGCAAAATATTAGGGCAACATGTAGGTTGTATCTAAAGCCAGGTAGCATGGCATAACAATTAGAGAGCTGTCTTTTAATAGTAGCACAAGCTGGGCACCACATATTGGCCACGGAAATGACATACAGTGAAGGAAATAAGTATTTGATCCCTTGCTGATTTTGTAAGTTTGCCCACTGTCAAAGACATGAACAGTCTAGAATTTTTAGGCTAGGTTAATTTTACCAGTGAGAGATAGATTATATAAAAAAAATAAAATAAAATAACATTGTCAAAATTATATATATTTATTTGCATTGTGCACAGAGAAATAAGTATTTGATCCCTTTGGCAAACAAGACTTAATACTTGGTGGCAAAACCCTTGTTGGCACGCACAGCAGACAGACATTTTTAGTAGTTGATGATGAGGTTTGCACACATGTTAGATGGAATTTTGGCCCTCTCCTCTTTGCAGATCATCTGTAAATCATTAAGATTTCGATGCTGTCACTTGGCAACTCGGATCTTCAGCTCCCTCCATAAGTTTTCGATGGGATTAAGGTCTGGAGACTGGCTAGGCCACTCCATGACCTTAATGTGCTTCTTTTTGAGCCACTCCTTTGTTGCCTTGGCTGTATGTTTCGGGTAATTGTCGTGCTGGAAGACCCAACCACGAGCCATTTTTTATGTCCTGGTGGAGGGAAGGAGGTTGTCACTCAGGATTTGACAGTACATGGCTCCATCCATTCTTCCATTGATGCGGTGAAGTAGTCCTGTGCCCTTAGCAGAGAAACACCCCCAAAACATAATGTTTCCACCTCCATGCTTGACAGTGGGTACGGTGTTCTTTGGGTCATAGGCAGCATTTCTCTTCCTCCAAAAACGGCGAGTTGAGTTAATGCCAAAGAGCACCTTCTCCCACAGCACCTTCTCCCAATTACTCTCAGAATCATCCAGATGTTCATTTGCAAACTTCAGACGGGCCTGTACATGTGCCTTCTTGAGCATGGGGACCTTGCGGGCACTGCAGGATTTTAATCCATTACGGTGTAATGTATTACCAATGGTTTTCTTGGTGACTGTGGTCCCAGCTGCCTTGAGATCATTAACAAGTTCCCCCGTGTAATTTTTGGCTGAGCTCTCACCTTCCTCAGGATCAAGGATACCCCACGAGGTGAGATTTTGCATGGAGCCCCAGATCGATGTCGATTGACAGTCATTTTGTATGTCTTCCATTTTCTTACTATTGCACCAACAGTTGTCTCCTTCTCACCCAGCGTCTTACTTATGGTTTTGTAGCCCATTCCAGCCTTGTGCAGGTCTATGATCTTGTCCCTGACATCCTTAGAAAGCTCTTTGGTCTTGCCCATGTTGTAGAGGTTAGAGTCAGACTGATTAATTGAGTCTGTGGACAGGAGTCTTTTATACAGGTGACCATTTAAGACAGCTGTCTTTAATGCAGGCACCAAGTTGATTTGGAGCGTGTAACTGGTCTGGAGGAGGCTGAACTCTTAATGGTTGGTAGGGGATCAAATACTTATTTCTCTGTGCACAATGCAAATAAATATATATAATTTTGACAATGTGATTTTCTTATTTTTTTTTTATATAATCTATCTCTCACTGGTAAAATTAACCTAGCCTTAAAATTCTAGACTGTTCATGACTTTGACAGTGGGCAAACTTACAAAATCAGCAAGGGATCAAATACTTATTTCCTCCACTGTATCTGTGGAAGAAAAATTTTTTTGCTTTGCACCATCCGCTGTGTATTAATTTCTAATAAAATAAACACCTGTGGTGTCAAAATGCTCACTACACCAGGGCTTAGGTAGAGGGCACAACTAAGAGGGAAGGTGGGGGGGCGCCAGAGCTGCACCGTCCATGACAGCAGCCTGCTGCCTATCTCAGGGGGCGGTGGCGCCACCGAAACCAGCCGCCGCTACCCCCTCCTGCACTTTAATTGTACCTGCATCTTTCAACGACCCAAATGGCGCGATTACTTCTTTGTGCCACTTGCGTCTATGAAAGGCGCTTATTGGCAGGGCAGAATGACTTGCCCTGTCAATCAGCACCTTTCAAAGATGCAAGCGGCGCGATGACGTTGCGTCGTTCAACCCCATAAGACCTGCTCAGAAGAGAGCAGGTCTGCATTGCCACCGGACGGCGTGGGAAACGAGATTAAGGTGAGTATGTTAAATTTTTATTTTATCCTAATAAAAATGTAAGTGGCATTATCTATAGGTGGGCTCTATCTACTGGGGTCGGATCTGTCTACAGGGGGGCTATATGTGAGGCACTATATACAGCGGTGGGCTATATGTGGAGCACTATTTATAGGGGAGATATATGTAGGCACTATCTACAGGGGTTAGCTATATGTTGGACACTATATACAGGGGTGGGCTATATGTGCAGCACTACCTACAGGGGCGGGCTACATGTGGAGCACTATCTACAGTGGGAGCTATATGTGGGGCACTATATACAGGGGGTGCTATATGTGGGGCACTATATACAGGAAGGCTATATGTAGGGCACTATCTACAGGAGTGGGCTATATGTGGGGTACTATCTACAGGGGGGCTACATGTGGGCCGCTATCTACAGGGGGGCTATAGGCGGGGCATTATTTTCAGAGGGGGCTATATCTGGGCACTATCTACAGGGGTGGATATATGTGGGGCACTATCTACCGGGGGCTCTATGTGGGACACTATCTACAGGGGCCCTATGGAGGTCACCATCTACAGGGGGATCTATGTAGGGAAATATCTACAGGGGACATAGTTGCGTATGGCGCTATTATAATCAGGGACACAGTGTATTGTGCTATTATATTTAGGAACGTAGTGTGTGGCAGAACTTTATCTTCGTTTATAGGTCCAGAAATGTTTGAAAAGTGAGAAGCTGAAGACATCTGAGCGGCAAACTGCAGAAATGGGCTGTGGCTGGGAGAAGTCATCATAGAGGTCTGGACCGGATGGAGAAAAAAGGACAAAAAAAACAAATAGAATCTGATGTCACCTGTGAGTCACTTAATGTAAATGTTTATTCTGCCTTTAATCAGTACTGTAGTCACTGTATGATCTGCAGTGAGACGATAGGTGGTATGATTTTTTGGGGGGGAAATAGCATCTCTCAGCATATCCTTACCAATGTTCGGGCCATGCTAGAAGCTGTATTCAATTTAGTGCAAACCTTTTGGCCAGGGGTTGCACTAAATTGAGCTGTATTTGTGCTGGTGTTGTATTTATGTACTGATTTTGGTTCTAATGTTGTATATATGTACTGAGCTTGGTTCTGGTACTGTGTATACATATATTGAGCCTAGTTCTTGTGCTGTATTTATGTACTGAGCTCAGCTCTGGGGTTGTATATATGTACTCAGCTTGGTTCTGGTACTGTATATATATATATATATATATATATATATATATATATATATAGTGTAGCAGTTCGGGGAATGTAGATAGGCAAAGAGACACTCTCAGCACAGTATTCTTGTTTAAACAGGACTTTAGAAGCTTTATTTCTCTTTCAAGCAGGGAAATCCAATAAGCACAACGGTGGCTTGTCTCATCAGCATACACAAAGGATAGAACAGAAAGAAACGTTTCACGTAACAAAAGTCCAGGTATAACTCACACAGTCCAGCCATTTGCTGGGGTTAGCTCTCACCCCTCTGTTTATCAGGTCAGGGCAGAAGCAGAGCAGTCTCCACACTCTTGCTCTCCTCTCACACACCCTCCCAGCAGTGCTTTTCTCTTAATTAATTACCCTGCACCTGTGTGGGGGAAGATCCTGAGTTAAACTCTTAACAGGCGTCTAGGAATATATCTGCCTTGGTAGATAAACCCCCTCAACCTGTTACAATATATATATAATATGTATATATATATATATATATATATATATATATATATATTGAGCTTAGTTCTGGTGTATATATGTACTGAGTGTGGTTCTGGTGCTGCATTTATATATTGAGATTTGTTCTGGTGCTGTATATATATTTAGCTTGGTTCTGGTGCTGTATTTTTGTACTGAGCTTTGTTCTGGTGCTGTATATATGTACTGAGCTTTGTTATGGCGCTGTATATATGTAATGAGCTTGGTTCTGGTTTTATATATAGAACTATATTGCTTGTAAAATGTACAAATGGTTTTATGCTCGAGTTACACAAACAATGTGGGGAAAAAAATAACGCCTCGTTGATTGGTAGAGAAAACAAACATGGCGAGGAGGAAGGAGATGTCGGGAAAGAGGTTTGGGGGCGGCGCCAAACTGAATCTTTGCCCCAGGTGCTGGAGAACCTAGATACGCCTCTGACTACACCCCTTAAAAAATGCCTTGAGGGGTGTAGTTTCCAAAATGGTGTCACTTCTGGGGGTTTGTTTCACTATTTGACCTCGGAGCCCTGCAATCGTGGGCCAATGCTGTGAAATCACCAAAATAGGACTCAAATGCGCATGTTGCTCTCCACTTCTGAGCCCTGTCATATGTCCAGGCAAATGATAAATGCCTTGAGGGGTGTAGTTTCCAAAATGGGGTCACTTCTTGGGGGCTTCCACTGCATTCTGGTACAGCAGGGGTTTAGCTAATGCAAAATGGAGCCCAAAAACCAATCCAGCAAAATTGCGCTCCTGCCTTTCTGAGCCCTAACGTGTGTCCAAACAGCAGTTTATGACCACAAGTGGGGTATTGCCGAACTCAGGAGAAATTGCTTTACAAATGTTGGGGTGCATTTTCTCTTTTATCTCTTGTGAAAATTAAGAAATTCTACAATTTAGTGGAACAAAATGTAGATTTTAATTTTTACTGCCTAATTTCAATAAATGATGCAAAAGACCTGTGGTGTCTAAATGCTCATTGTACCGCTAGATGAATTTCTTGAGGGTTATATTTTCTCAAATGGGGTTATTTTTGGGGATTTCTACTGTTTTGGCCGCTCAAGAGCTTTGCAAATGTGACATGGCATGAGCTCCGAATGCAAAATTGTGAGCCCTGCTATGTGCCAAAACAGCAGTTTACAACCACATATAGGGTGTTTCCATACTCGGGAGATATTGAGTAACAAATTTTGGGTTGTTTTTTTTATCCTATTACCCCTTGTGAAAAATAAAAATTGGGAGCTAAATTTTTCATTTTCACTGCCTAATTATAATAAAATCTACGAAACACCTGTGGGGTCAAAATACTCACTACACCCCTAGATGAGTGCCCTGACGAGTGTAGTTTTCAAAGTTGAGTCACTTCTCAGGGGTTTCTACTGTACTCGTACCTTAGGGGTTCTGCAAATGCGACATGGTGCCTAAAAACCAATCCTGCATTATCTCCATGCAAAATAGCACTCCTGCCTTTCTGAGCCCTGCCGTGTGTCCAAACAGCAGTTTAAAACCACATATGGGGTGTTGCCGTACTTGGAAGAAATTGCTTTACAATTACTGAGGTTCTTTTTCTCCTTTATCCCTTGTAAAAATGAAAACATTCTACAATTTATTGGAAAAAAAACATTGATTTTCATGACCTAATTCCAATAAATTCTGCAAAAAACCTGTGGGTTTAAATGCTCACTGTACCCCTAGATAGATTCCTTGTAGATGTTTGGAACAACCTCCCTGCCGAGTTCCTATAAAAACTGTGTGCACGTTTACCTAGAAGAATTGATGCTGTTTTGAAGGCGAAGGGTGGCCACACAAAAAATATATTTAGATTTAGACTTCTCTTATGTCCATTCACTTGTATTTTGTTAATTGATTAAAAAAAACTAGTAACATTGTTTTTGAAAGCATTCTTACTTTGCAGCATTTTTCCACATCTGCCTGAAACTTTTGCACAGTACTGTATATACATATACAGAATGGCAGCAATACATCAGAATGGCAGCACTCCAGCAGGTTTAAAAAAGCATGAAAAAGGCTCCATTGAGCGAGCTGAAACTTTGCAAGGTGAATAAAGTCCACCTCTTTCACTGAAATCTGCTGAAGTGCTGCCATTCTTTTTGCGTTTTATATACTATTTGAATGCTAGATTGGTATTTAAGGGCTTGTGCCCAGAACATCTTTTTTATCACTGTGCTGCTTTCCTGCTGTCTAAGGGTATGTGCACACACACTATTTACGTCCGTAATTGACGGACGTATTTCGGCCGCAAGTACCGGACCGAACACAGTGCAAGGAGCCGGGCTCCTAGCATCATACTTATGTACGATGCTAGGAGTCCCTGCCTCTCCGTGGAACTACTGTCCCGTACTGAAAACATGATTACAGTACGTGACAGTTGTCCTGCAGCGAGGCAGGGACTCCTAGCATCGTACATAAGTATGATGCTAGGAGCCCGGCTCCCTGCACTGTGTTCGGTCCGGTACTTGCGGCCGAAATACGTACATCAATTACGGACGTAAATAGTGTGTGTGCACATACCCTTACAGTCCTGGCCAAAAGTTTTGAGACTTTTGGCTTTTTCAAAGTTTGCTGCTTCAGTGTTTTTATATCTTTTGGTCAGATGTTTCTATTGTATAATGAAGTACAATTATAAGCATTTCATTATTTTTTTTAAACTTGTATTTTTCAATATTTTGTTCACCGCTCAGTTATCAATTTTGCATTGTGACATGGTGATCCATCATGCTGCAAAAAGCATTCTTCATCACCAAATTGCTCCTGGATCATTGGGAGAAGTTGCTCTTGGAGGATGTTTAGATACCATTCTTTATTCATGGAACTGTTCTTAGGCAAAATTGTGAGTAAAGCCACTCCCTTGGCTGAAAAGTAACCCCACACATGAATGGTCTCAGGATACTTTACTGTTGGCATGACACAGGACTCATGGTAGCGCACACCTTTTTCTTCTCCAGACCACCATTCTTCCTGATGTACCAAACAGTCTGATCGGGACTTCATCAGAGAAAATAACTTTACCTCCAGTTCTTTGCAGTCAGATCCCTTTACTTCCTGCAGAATGGCAGTCTGTCCTTGATGTTTTTCTTGGAGAGAAGTAACTTCTTTGCTGCCCTTCTTGACACCAGGTCAGCCTCCAAAAGTCTTTGTGCGTGCAGATGCACTTACATCTGTCTGCTGCCATTCCTGGGCAAGTTTGTGAAATAGCCTTTCAATATAATAGAACCTGTGTACATTTTTTCATTTGTGGAATTCCTTAATCTGCCAGCCATCGCTGGACCTGTGCTTGTAAAATGAGCAATAATTGAATTTGCTAGATTAATCAGGTGTCATAACAATATAGCAAGATTCACCACTGACCTTTCTCACAAAAGATAGGTTTGATAGATGCTGTTCATTCTGATTGGGAAATAGAATTACAATCTATATGGCTTGGTGGAAATAAATCAATGATTTATTTTTAAAGCATGTAGATGTTCTAGGAAGAACAAACTACAATACAAGATGTAGGCTCTGATATATGGATAACATAAGTATAAATTGAAGCTCTTGGGCCCCAATGGAAAATGTGTAACGGGCCCCCATGTGCCATTTATAATTTTGGTGTCTTCAAATGTGACAGAGAGACCCCCTCAGTCACCAGGGCTTGAGTGTGACCGCTACCATCATTTGATTCCTATGATGCCAAGTGTGAAGAAAGATGGGCTGGATCTAAAAAGACCCAAATAATCTCTGACTGGAACAAACGTACAAATATCGAGTCAGATTTTCTGGATAACTGCGGCTATTTTGGTGACTCCAAATACATATACAAATACAACACCATACATAGCCCATGGACAAGAGGGGTGTGGTTTCTGAAAGAAATCTATATACGATTATAGAAAAGAAGCAAAAACAAGACAAAATTACACATTTTTGTATTTATCATAAAGATGCACACTATATAATATATATTTATAAGATAATATATATTTGCCACACCTTATGCTATTGTAGACACACTTAAGCTACCTCATAGCTGTCGAAGATGTACGCCAATATTTTCTGCAAAATAACTTATGAAATCAGTTATACAGGGTGGGCCATTTATATGGATACACCTAAATAAAATGGGAATGGTTGGTGATATTAACTTCCTGTTTGTGGCACATTAGTATATGGGAGAGGGGAAACTTTTCAAGCTGGGTGTTGACCATGGCGGCCATTTTGAAGTCGGCCATTTTGTATCTAACTTTAGTTTTTTCAATGGGAGGAGGGTCATCAAACTTATCGAGAATTTCACAAGAAAAACAATGGTGTGTTTGGTTTTAACGTTACTTTATTCTTTCATGAGTTATTTACACGTTTCTGACCACTTATAAAATGTGTTCAAAGTGCTGCCCATTGTGTTGGATTGTCAATGCAACCCTCTTCTCCCACTCTTCACACACTGATAGCAACACCGCAGAAGAAATGCTAGCACAGGCTTCCAGTATCCTTAGTTTCAGTTGCTGCACATCTCGTATCTTCACAGCATAGACAATTGCCTTCAGATGACCCCAAAGATAAAAGTCTAAGGGGGTCAGATCGGGAGACCTAGGGGGCCATTCAACTGGCCCACGACGACCAATCCACTTTCCAGGAAACTGTTCATCTAGGAGTGCTCGGACCTGACACCCATAATGTGGTGGTGCACCATCTTGCTGGAAAAACTCAGGGAACGTGCCAGCTTCAGTGCATAAAGAGGGAAACACATCATCATGTAGCAATTTCAGATATCCCGTGGCCTTGAGGTTTCCATTAATGAAGAATGGCCCCACTATCTTTGTACCCCATATACCACACCATACCATCAATTTTTGTGTTCCAACAGTCTTGGAGGGATCTATCCAATGTGGGTTAGTGTCAGACCACTAGCGGTGGTTTTGTTTGTTAACTTCACCATTCACATAAAAGTTTGCCTCATCACTGAACAAAATGTTCTGTGTAAACTGAGGGTCCTGTTCCAATTTTTGTTTTGCCCATTCTGCAAATTCAGTGCGCCGATCTGGGTCATCCTCGTTGAGATGCTGCAGCAGCTGGAGTTTGTAAGGGTGCCATTTGTGAGTAGCTAATATCCGCCGAAGGGATGTTCGACTGATGCCACTCTCCAGTGACATGCGGCGAGTGCTACGCTGTTGGCTCTTGCTGAATGAACTAGGACAGCCACTGAAGTTTCTTTATTAGTGACAGCTTTCATGCGTCCACATTTGGGCAAATCCAACACTGAACCAGTTTCACGAAACTTGGCAAGCAGTTTGCAAACTGTAGCATGGGAGATGGGTGGTCTCGTAGGGTGTCTTGCATTGAAATCTGCTGCAATGACCCGGGTACTGCGTTCACCAGACATCAACACAATTTCTATCCGCTCCTCACGTGTTAACCTCTGCGACATGTCAATGGCTGTAAACAAAGAGACGCTTCTAAATAACTCATGAAAGAATAAAGTAACGTTAAAACCAAGCACACCATTGTTTTTATTGTGAAATTCTCAATAAGTTTGATGTGTCACATGACCCTCTTCCCATTGAAAAAACTAAAGTTGGATACAAAATGGCCAACTTCAAAATGGCCGCCATGGTCAACACCCAGCTTGAAAAGTTTCCCCCCTCCCATATACTAATGTGCCACAAACAGGAAGTTAATATCACCAACCATTCCCATTTTATTTAGGTGTATCCATATAAATGGCCCACCCTGTATATTGGGCGCAACTATTGCAAGTTCACTAGCCATGCCTCCTTTCATACTGTACATCTTATAGAATTTTTTTTATAGGAAAAGATCGAAAATGGCGCACAAGTCACGTTTCTCATAAATGTAGCCCACAGTGTCTGGTATATCCATCTCAGACATATATATGGCATATCTCTATGGATGACACCTCATCATTAGAGATGAGCGAATCGATTCTCCACAAATCACGGCATCACTAAAACATGAATGGCAGTAATATGATGGTTGCTGGCCACCTTTTTACAGATTATAAAAATGATCTCTTGTCCCTGGGCCGGACTCCACATAATGTCCAAAGAATTTGGCGAATGTTTGCACCAAATCGTGTTGGATTTGGTGTAGATTTTCAACTGTATTGACGCTGCGGAGAAGAAGAGGGGATAAGAACAGGTTGCAATGGTCAAATGGAAAAAACTCCATTTCAGGAAGCCGGCTCGACAGGCACCAGCTAATGGGAGCAGGAACGTGCACCAAAGGAGGTGAGTATAGTATTTTAATTATTTCCAGGTTAAAATTTGGTGGCACTTGTTTTTCACAGAAAATTTATTTGGAATGAATTTGAATTGGACAACTTATTTGATCAAATCCGACCCAAAACAAATTTCGGGAAATCTGCTTATCTCTAATCATCATGTAAACAGAGAACAGCGGCAGTGACGGTTTAGTGAAGTATAAATGTACATATATTCCAAACTTTATTTTAGCATTTTGGGGTGAATGAAATGTTTATGTTATCCCCTCAAAACCCCTTTAAAAAAAAATCACTGGATATAATGGTGATCTAGAATCATCGAAGTCATTGAGCTCAGTAAGATCGAAATCAAAGATATGTATTACAGAAACATTTGGATCACTCTTTTGTTTTCTGTCTGCCTTGTTTTATGAGTAACATGAGCAGGCTCAAAGCTCCCATAATGCATTTTTAAGTCAGATAGTTTGTGCTACTGCAACTCATGCAAGAATTCAATGTTGTTCTAGATTGCTGAATGGAGAAAACCTCTTCATTTTTGTTACCTATTGTATTCTTCGTAATGGATATTGGATTTTAGCTATTTCTAAAGTTGCTGAAGTGTGTAAATGTCAAAAATCACACTGGCAGCTTTTCCTGCAGCTGGTGTTGCTTCCTACGGCTTGCTGTATATATTTAGATTTAACATCTCACATTAATGTCTCACATCCACAATAAGGGGACATGCTCAATTACTAAGGTCTGTATTTCAGTGATTCATCACACTGTATAGATAATTTAGCGGGATGGAACAACATATATTGATAAAAAGAAGTAGTTCCATAAGATTACAGAATGTGGAGTGTCAAACAGATGGCCTTAGTACAAGAATAATAATTATTATAATTACTATCTACCGTATATTCATATGTACTGTAAAGCTATATCGAGTATGCTCTACTTTTCATTTCCCCAGTAGGGCTCACAGTCTAATTTTCCTATCTCAGTCACACACGCTATTAAATGGAGACCAACAAACATTGAAATGTTTTCAAATTGTTCAAGAAAACCAGATCATCCAGTGCTAGACTCTGAATTCACCTAACGGACATTGGGGCACTTGTTGACCAGTGGATACGGGGGTGCCAAATGAATGTTTGTGGCATGCTACTCCGTTAACGTAGTGTGCCCATGCTATTTACGTAGCATAGCCATCCATTCACTTAGTATTGGAACGGACGTGCTGCATAAATAGTGTAGAGCAAGCGTTTGGCTTTACTCTAAATTATAGTCATATATAAACCAAATAATACCACTATATCAGAGCCAAATTTTGTTGTAGTGACTAAATAATACCTCAACAGCATGACCAAATATTACTCATGATGCCATATTATGACCGAATATTTTCACAATAACCTGATTGAATAATATCGCTATACCAAACAAATAAGTATAGTACTGATCACAGTGCCTCCATTACTGACACTAATTACCCTATTCCAGTCACAGTGCCCCCTTCGACAGCCACAAATGCCCCTACAGCATACCTCCCTACAATCCCGGATTCAGCCGGACAGTCCCGGAGTCCAGGCGATGTCCCACTGTCCCAGGTGGCGGGGGTATGTCCCGCTGTCAACTGTATCTGCGTCCTCAGGATGCAGATACAGTTGAATCCAATTCTGAAGCAGGGGAACCATCAGCCCTCTGTTTCAGAATTAGTTCAGAGCGGAGGAGCAGAGGATTCCCTGTGCACAGCTCTACTTTAAGCGCTGTGCTCGGGCAAGCCCTTGACGTCACTGTCCCTATATGGATAGTGACGTCAGTGGCTACTCCTTGAGCGGAATCCCAGTTGTCGATGATCTGGCCAGGGATTTCGCTCCTAGAAGAAACCCCTGAGCGGTGTGGGCTGAGCCGGCTGAGTATGGGCGGGGATACGGGTGGGGTTAGAGGCGTGGCTTAAAAAAAAAAAAAAAAAAAAAAATTGTCCCTCTTTGTCATACTTGAAAGTTGGGAGGTATGCCTACAGACTCACAATTTCAACCATGACTGCCACAATTCCCCTCATGACAGCACAATGCGCTGCATGTCAGACATAAATGTCCCCACATATACAGCAATATATGCTCCCCCACTTATCCAGTCACAGATGCCACCAATGATCCCAGTTTGTGCTTACCTCATGCGACATTATGTGCTGGGTTTCTTATTTGTCCGAGGTACAACACTTGCATCTGCATGTTATACACAGTAACTGATGTTAGCTCCAATATCAGTTACTTCACAGAGACAGGGAAGCAGCCTGACTTAATTGTCATGGCCAATTCTCTGCTAGATAATATTCAATTGTATCCGCATCCTGAGGATACAATTAAAAGTGGCAATTGTCAGGCCAGGACAACAGGGGGAATAGGCGAAAATGCCCAGGCCTAAATGCCACTAGAACATTCACATTACCTCAAATAGAAAAGGAAATTATTAATAGATAGAAGACTATTGAAGTTAATTCTGGAGACCACTAGAGCCGTCACTGAAGATCAGAGGAGAGGGGTTGGGGAGGGTTTACATCCTAGAAGCCATTATACGTCACTGACTGGCTGATACTTCACATCTCATTGGCATACGGCGCGTGAGCGAATCAAACGTCATCTTCCTAGTTAAGTATGATCACCAACATAGCTATGTTTAAACTTGTATCCTCTTCACGTATCTAGTGGTATGGAAAGGGGGGGTCAAAAGTGGTGACAGATTCCCCTTATTTAAATCAGAGCATATGTATTCATTTATTAATCACAGAGAATTAGATTATTGAAAAGCATTTTTGTTCCACCATTTAAACAAAAATAAATACAAGCACAACTTGTGTACAGGTTATTTTCACATAATATGTGTGTGTCTGTGTGTGTGTGTATATATATATATATATATGTATTTACATAATTTTCCACTTTTAATAGATTCAGAGGCGAACACAGACTGCAGAGAGCCCCTGTGCACAGATTGTGCCTTGGCCCCCCATAACCTAACCACGCCTAAGCGCATATAGAGCTATACAAGTCTGTATTGCACATTTTATTACTAGTTTAGAAAGTAACAAACATAAATAATGCAAATAATTTCCATATTTAACAACTGAGTATAACACAAAGCACTCATGTAACTAACTTATAATGATTTTATCTTGCTCATTGCAATGTCACTTATCAAGCAGGACTAACCTGCGATACTTCACCTATAGGAATGCAATAGTGCTGACCTGAGGAAGCGATGACAGAAAAATTAATTTTTTAAAAATAAATACTTGCAATTCCAATAACCAATACACTAGTATAAGTAAACTTATTTTATTATTGGGTTTTCTACTTTGGTTATAGTATTTTGCTGTATAAAGTAAGTGTATTTGTGGTGGTGAAGTGGGGGGTGGCACCCCATACAGTACTTGAGGAGGCCACCCCACAGTGTGGTGACCAAACAGTGAGTGAAAAAGTTTAAAGGGGTTTTCCCATCATGGACATTTATGGCATAACCACAAACTTTAAAGGATATGCCATAAATGTTTGATAGATGCGGGTCCCACCTCTGGGATCTGCACCTATCTCTAGAACCCCTAAACCCTGTTCTGCCTTTCTCGGCTCCCGCAGCTTTCCGGCCACTTCCTGATTAGATGGTCGGAAGTTACGAAAAGCAGAGCTTGCTGATCTACGCAGTTTTCCCTCCCTCAGAAGTAAATGGCAGTTACGGAAGCAGCGTAGCTGCCAGGCCGAGAAGAAGCAGCAGCCGAAAAAGGCAGAACGGAGTTTAGGGGGCCCCCGTTCTAGATATAGGCGCAGGTGCCAGAGGTGGGACACGCATCTATCGGACATTTAAGTCATATCCTGTGGATATGACACAAATGTTAAAGAGGGGAAAACCCCTTTAATTGTCCACTGAGCTCCACTCCACTCCAAACATTTTCTACAGACAGGGCAGCAGCCATTACCTCCTAGTTCTTTTTATTTTCAGTCAGTCACCTTCACGACGCTCAGCACACACACCACACAGTAAAAGCACCAGCAGGATTAGTGGGCAGAGCAAGAAGAACCCTAACACTGATTGGCTGAGAGGCTCAGCCAACCAGTATTAAGCTTACTTTCAGCAGCGCCGCTATCCTGGATCAATAACTGGTCCTAAGATAGTGATGCTGCTTGCTAGGTGTGGCGCGCTCTATCTGGTGGTCTTGGTCACCTAGTGACTACATCCTTGCACTACATCTGACAGTGACGCTGGTTACCAGGTGACGTAGACCACCAGACAAAGCAAGCCTCGCCAGACCCGTCCCCAACTAATGCAATTTCTAAGTAATACACTACCGTTCAAAAGTTTGGAGTCACCCAGACAATTTTGTGTTTTCCATGAAAACTCACACTTATATTTATCAAATGAGTTGCAAAATGACTAGAAAATATAGTCAAGACATTGACAAGGTTAGAAATAATTATTTTTATTTCAAATAATAATTTTCTCCTTCAAACTTTGCTTTCGCCATTTCCAGCAATTACAGCATTGCAGACCTTTGGCATTTTAGCTGTTAATTTGCTGAGGTAATCGGGAGAATTTTCACCCCATACTTCCAGAAGGCCCTCCCACAAGTTGGATTGGCTTGATGGGCACTTCTTGCGTACCATACGGTCAAGCTGCTCCCACAACAGCTCTATGGGGTTGGGATCTGGTGACTGCGCTGGCCTCTCCATTACAGATAGAATACCAGCTGCCTGCTTCTTCCCTAAATAGTTCTTGCATAATTTTTAGGTGTGCTTTGGGTCATTGTCCTGTTGTAGGATGAAATTGGTTCCAATCAAGCGCTGTCCACAGGGTATGGCATGGCGTTGCAAAGTGGAGTGATAGCCTTCCTTATTCAAAATCCCTTTTACCTTGTACAAATCTCCCACTTTACCAGCACCAAAGCAACCCCAGACCATCACATTACCTCCACCATGCTTGACAGATGGCGTCAGGCACTCTTCCAGCATCTTTTCAGTTGTTCTGCGTCTCACAAATGTTCTTCTGTGTGATCCAAACACCTCAAACTTCAATTCGTCTGTCCATAACACTTTTTTCCAATCTTCCTCTGTCCAATGTCTGTGTGCTTTTGCCCATATTAATCTTTTCCTTTTATTAGCCAGTCTCAGATATGGCTTTTTCTTTGCCACTCTGCCCTGAAGGCCAGCATCCCGGAGTCGCCTCTTCACTGTAGACGTTGACACTGGCGTTTTGCGGGTACTATTTAATGAAGCTGCCAGTTGAGGACCTGTGAGGCGTCTATTTCTCAAACTAGAGACTCTAATGTGCTTGTCTTGTTGCTCAGTTGTGCAGCGGGGCCTCCCACTTCTCTTTCTACTCTGGTTAGAGCCTGTTTGTGCTGTCCTCTGAAGGGAGTAGTACACACCGTTGTAGGAAATCTTCAGTTTCTTGGCAATTTCTCGCATGGAATAGCCTTAATTTCTAAGAACAAGAATAGACTGTCGAGTTTCACATGAAAGCTCTCTTTTTCTAGCCATTTTGAGAGTTTAATCGAACATACAAATGTAATGCTCCAGATTCTCAACTAGCTCAAAGGAGGGTCAGTTTTATAGCTCCTCTAAACAGCAAAACTATTTACAGCAGTGCTAACATAATTGCACAAGGCTTTTAAAGTGTTTTCTAATCATCCATTAGCCTTCTAACACAGTTAGCAAAGACAATGTACCATTAGAACACTGGAGTGATGTTTGCTAGAAATGGGCCTCTATACACCTATGTAGATATTGCATTAAAAATAAGGACATTTCTAAGTGACCCTAAACTTTTGAACGGTAGTGTAGATCTGTGCGGCAGATGGAGTGCACCCTGTGCACTTTCGGCAACTCACAGATCTGTCCCCCTTCCTTAACTGTTATTGATGGCATCAGTAACATATGTGAAGTAAGGGGCCCAATCTGTGAGCTGCCAAAAATGCACAGGGAGGAAAGGAGGCCCCCCTCGGTCTGCCGCACAGCCATGTATATTTTTGTGCCACCTATGCACACTTTGTTTAGGGCAGCTGAGCGGGACCCCACCCCTTCCGTGCCCCTGTGCAGCTGAACCGGCTGCACCGGCGATATGTCTGCCACTGAATAGACTATATTATTCCCAAATGTTTTTCAGTTTTGCAGTTAACTTTTTGAAGCTTTACTAGTATTCATCATAACCAGAGTATTATTTACTTGAAACCTTCAATACACATGAAACATTAATAGAGGCTGAATAAACGATTCACCGAACTCTTTCTAAGCAGTGTCATATATGTATATATATATATATGTATATATATGTATATATATATATATATATATACACACATATATATATATATATATATAATTGTAGTTTTTTTTTTCAAAAACTGATTGAATATGGTGCATAGTCCAGAGCAGATGAGAGATTTCCAGCTGTTATGGAGGGTTTTGCATTTAAAACTGAAATGTCTACATGTTTACTTGTATCTCTGAGCTCTGGAATAGTATCTTATCTGCCTAGAATACTTATTTATTAACTGAATACTAATTAACCCAACTACCTTAATGGGATTTCTTTGCAGTTCATGGAGAGAAGAAGGTGCAAAAATACCAGAGACAGTAGTATGAGTGAAGCAACACTTATGTCCTGTCCAGTTGCTAACTCGGTCCCTCAATAGACACTACATACAACATAGTCACCTCAGTAGCTGTGTACAGCTTTCCACACTGATTTGTATATCAATGACTTTATTTTCATGACTTGCTAATCCTTAAAGGGGTTGTCCAGTTTAGTAAAGCAATTTCCATATACCCTATTAGGGAATTCTGAGTTAATAGAGGGGGTCCTCTGTTCAGGATCCTCATGTCTAAGCCAAAGTGGAGAGTGGTTACAAAGAACATCTTTCCATCTGGAAGACCTGTCCTGTCTTGTCCTTCATTACAAAGACAACACATTGAAATGAATAGGCACTGTGTAATGCTTAATATCTCCTGTGGTGGCGCTGCAGGGAAACTGAACGTTTACTATGCCAGGTTTACCCACAGTTTTATAGCTGATACTTGGGGGTCTCAGCAGGAAGACACTTTGACCTATTGTCAAATAACGCTTCTAGCAAGTAGGGATTGTCCAAAGTGGAGAACCTCTTTAACGTAGGTTCCTGAATGAGGAAACCTCCCCTTCTTTTTTTAACTCAAAATATCGCAAATCAGACAACTCCTTTAAGCTTTTCATTCTTTATCTATATATTTTTTAATTGCTCATTATTCTTCATGTTCATATATTGTTATTGTCAGAGTACATATCACTTCAGCTAAGCGCATACAAAGGCCAAAGCGGCATAAAACCAGCGGGTGTGAGATATAGTATGAGAATAATCATCGGTCGTTTCGTACTTAAACGTGCTTCCTCAGGCCTCATGCGTAATGATATCAGTACACTTTATATGAGCACTCTATGCTCTATCTCCATTGCAACCATAAAGAATCAAATTAGTGAGATACATCAAAACCGTAATAATAACATCACACACTGAAGTCATTTTTAGCATTCAAACCTACTGGACCCATTGCATTTAAAGTATAATCCATCTTGCTTCTTTTCTTAAAGTGTGGCTAAACGTTTGACAAACTTCTGACATGTCATAGCAACATGTCAGAAGTTTGTATTGGTGGAGGTCCGAGCACTGAGACCCCCACCAATCGCTAGAACGAAGCAGCTGAAGTCCTCGTGTGAGCGCTCAGCCACTTAGTTTCTGTTCTGCTTTTTCCGGAAAGCCGATGTATCGGAGTACGGGCTCATAGACTTTCTATTGAGTCCGTACACGATACATTTATTTGCAGAAAAAGCCGAACAGTCAAGAAGCGGCTGAGCGCTCACACGAGTGCTGCAGCTGCTTCGTTCTAGCGATAGGTGGGGGTCTTAGTGCTCGCACCTCCACCAATACAAACTTTTTACATGTCACTATGACATGTCAGAAGTTTGCCAAACGTTTAGCTACACTTTAATAGCACTTTATGTCTGTCACCTCCTGTCTGCACAATCAGGACATCTTCAATTCCTGCAAACCTTAATATATTTTGGTTCCCCATATGGGCCTTTCTTATGTGTTTTATTAGGTGCGATGGACCTTTTCTGTAGAAATATATTTATATTGTTCCCTGAATTTTTTGTAAAACCATTCAATTGTCTTGCCTATATATAAATAGCCGCAAGTGCAGAATATAACGTATAGCATAAATTCTGTTTTACAGTTTATAAATTGTCTTACAACATAAGAGATACCCCCGAATGCTAAGATTGTGGCCTTTAAATTATAGTCACAAAAGGCGCATTGGCCACATTTTAAATTACTATTACCAGTATTTAGCCAAGCAGTTTTGGGCTCAGTGAACCTGCTACCTTCTAAAGCGTACTTTAATGAAGGACTCCGCCTGAACATTATCAAAGGTTTCTTATGAGCAAATTTTCAGTCATTTTTTTCCATGGGGCATTGCCTGTAAAAAAAAGTCTCCATACACGCACTGTCTTTTCAATGAGTGCCAGTACCCCCTCCCCACCCTCCCACAAGCTCTTTTAAAAATCAAAGTTTCCAATCAACATCATGAATCCCCCAAATTACTGTTCTGCTTCTCTCAACATGGTTGAATTAAATGATAATGCTATAGATGGTATTATTACTGAAATGACTTCAAATGACTGATTTGGAATTGGACATTTTTATAATGGCGTTTTGCACTGTTTTAAATGACCCATATACTATAGGTTCTGTACTCATATTAAACACATGCTCTGCTGAAACTTCTTTCATATTCATCTCCTTTGACTTTTTTTTTTTTTATACCATGACCAATGTATCCATTTACACATCATTTAAGGTGTACAGTACTGCAACTGAGATGAAATACTTACTGTCACTGTCTATGTCATGGCTCATTTAGTAAAACACTATTGACATAAATGTAATCTGCAGAGAGGGACTGCAGAGACTGGAAGCAAGCTTTTCTTTTATCAAGAATAATAATAATGGTTTGAGAGACAAAACAAATATCCGTGGCTTAGTTCTGTGATTATTCTGTAACAGTAAATAGAGAACATATGACTAGATTTTAATAAACCTATCAATATCACTATAAAACGGAAATACATTATTTTTAAATAAGTTTCTATGCAGCAAAGTACTGCTGAAATAATTTTTTTTATATTTTCCATTATCCTTAGTTTCATCTCTTTTTATAGCCAAAATAGACATTTTACATTCTATGAGTTATTTCATGTCATTTAAAAATTATGAATTTTTAACCTAATTTATAATAACACTATGCAAAATGTAAAAGAACTGTAAGTGAAAATGTAAATGAACTATATTACTATATATTACATATATTATATTAACATTATATATATAATAATAATTATATTAATTATTAAATATATTACTTGCAATAAACTCACAATGTCTTTAATTAGGAAATTAGCAAAGCTGTAAAATTCCATTAGTATGGTACTATTATGGCCCATACAAGCTGGGTTAATAGAATTTCATGGTTAAATGCCATTTTTGACATCTAATCCTAGTTATAGGGGTGCTAAGGTATAGGTCAAAATCATGGCATGAGGACTGAGGGCAGGATCGGTATTAGACAATGTGCAGCCCTGGGCAAAATTAAAGTGGGCCCCCAAAGGCTGAATTATTGTATCCACAACACAGTCAATTTAGACGTTAGTTTGCAGAGAGCTGCAGTGCTGATTTCTAGCGCATCCAGGAGTGTTGCAAACACTAACACAAAAGCAATTGATCTATATACATTTATAACTATTGCATCATATCACTATACCAGGCCAAAATATTTCCAGAATACTGTTAATGAACACAACTCACAATACAAAGACTAATAATACTATACGAGGCCCAAATAATACCGCCACACCATAACCACATAGTGACTGAATATTATTAGCATACTGGTTCTGAACATAAAACTACTGTACAAATCAATATTACCACCACAGTGGTAGATACTGGTTTCACACAGACTCTCTGCAGACCATAAAACTGAATACAGTACAGTTACATCCAGTGACTTACCGGTGACTCTCTGATTAGAGTCGTTTACTATCCCTTTTCTAATCAATCCGGCCCAGACCGCTACGACAACATTTTCCAGCCATGACTCATCTCTGCAGAATTTGAAACACCGACATGTTGATTCCAGCATCCTCCCATCCTGTCCCCCACGATCTAAAAAAAACAACTCACTAACCACAGTGACCCAGATGGTAATAATGACCCTTGGTGTCCCACATAATAAAAGAGCCCCCTCTGTAACAGTGCCACTTTGGTGCCCCACAAAGTAAAAATGCCGCATTTCTGCCCCATACAGTAAAAAGAGCCCCTTTAGTAATAGTGCCCCCTTTGTGCACCATACAATAACAATGCCACCTTTAGTGACCATTTGTTGTTCGATACATTAAAAATGCCCCCTCAGTAATAGTGCCCTTTGTACCCCTACAGTAATAATGTCCCCTTTGTTCCCCAATACAGTAACAATGCCTTATTTAGGGTCCCCATTGTGCCCCCATACAGTAAAAGTGCCTCATCAGTAATAGTGCCCCTTTTGTGCCCCTACACAATAATTATGACCCCTTTGTGCCCCACACAGTAACTGTGCCCCCTTTATGCCCCCATACAGTAAAAGTGCCCCCTCAGTAACAGTGCCCCCTTTGTGTCCCCACACAGTCTTAATGCCCCTTTTGTGCCCCCATACAGTAACAATGTCTCCTTTAGTGCCCCATTTATGCTCCCATAGAGTAATAATGCTCCCTTTGTGTCCCCATACAGTAACAATGCCTCCTTTAAGACCCCTTCTGAGTCCACATACAGTAATAATGCCTCCTTTATTGCCTCTACAGAGTAACCATGCCTCCTTTATTGCCTTCACACAACAATAATGCCTCCTTTAGTGACTCCACACAATTATAATGCCCCATTTGCTCCAAATAAATACTAAAAAAAGCCTGAACCTAACCTAAACACCATTCCCACAACAAGCATCAGGGTCCTCTTCCTGCTCTTGACTACCCGGCAGAGGTAGTGCGATCAAGAATGCAGAATATATCAGCGTAACTGCTCCTGCAAACGCTGATGCTGCTGCAGAATCAACTGTAGCCTCTGGTGCCGATGTGGCCGTCACGATGCAGGACCTGTGAGTGACGTCACAGATCTGCACTGTCAGAAGCTGGGCGTTCTGAAGAGAAGAGAATGTTACTTCTCTTCAGAGCGCCCAGCTAGTGAAAGTATTAAAAACGCCCCGATGTACGCACATAATACACGCCCACTTGGACTTTTACTTTTAAACACACCCACTTGGACTTTTGCAAGCCTCATTTGCATAACTACAAAAATGGTCATAACTTGGCCAAAAATGCTCGTTTTTAAAAATAAAAACGTTACTGTAATCTACATTGCAGCGCCTATCTGCTGCAATAGCAGATAGGGGTTGCAAAATCTGGTGACAGAGCCTCTTTAAATGCCATCTTAGTCCCCGCAAAAAGGAGGGGTATTGTCGTTTCTAAAGTTTACAGCACTGATCCAATACTTCTATGGTAGTGCGTAATTTCTACTGTAGTGGTGCTGCAGATAAACTGAACACTTGCTGCCAGGTTCTTCAACAAATTACAACTCATCATTGGGTGTCCCAGAATTTCATATTTCCAGTTGGCTACAAAAAGACATTGTAAAAAAGTGGATAACCCCTTAAAAACCTCTCTGTTGTTAGATTAATATTTAAGGTTTTTAAGCACTGTAGAGATGTCATGCAGAAATTTGTATGCTTGTTTTTTCTTAAACTTTTGTCTTATTTTCTATATATTTATGCTCGTTACATTCATACATTCTCTTTACATTTATCACTAGAGTTCACATCAATTCAAGTACATGCTAAACTACAGACAAAGGCCTGTACACTGGCAATAAAATGCTCTTTTTCTGTTTTTGTTTACTTGATAGCATTAATTGCAATGTATGCAATATATACAGTTAGGTCTAGAATTATTTGGACAGTGACACAAGTTTTGTCATTTTAGCTGTTTACCAAAACATATTGAATATACAGTTATATAATCAATATGGGCTTAAATTGCTGAGCTACGCTGTTTCCGTAAGCCCCACAGAAGTGAATGGTAGTTACGGAAACAGCCTAGCTCGCATGCTACGCTGTTTCCGTAACCACCTTTAAGCTCTTCTCATAGAAAAAACACATAGTAATCAGGATTGAATACCTGCAAATATGATTTCACTCAAGGAATTGCACTTAATTCTTAATGAAATATGGATTCCTGTTTATACATTATGTGCCCAATTTCTTTTAGGCTATGTTTGCACGATTTTGCAGCGGATTTGCAGTTTCATCTTCCACAGTTCTGCGTGGAAACTGCATCATGCAGTGACAAACTGCAGCAAAATAATCCACGCCATAGTTTATCAATAGGACGCGGTTTGTGGTGGATTTTGTCGAAAATTCTGCACAGAAATCCATGTGCAAATCCGTTGTGTGAATATACCCTAACTGTCTTGACTGGTCAAGCTCTTCTTGGTATTAAGTTATAGAGCTATGCTGTGTGCTCTGACCAATCAGATTTCTCCCTGTGCTTTTTTCCCTTCTCTTTTACATCATATGTCTCATACAAACATTGAGGAAGAGATACTTTAGCATGATTCCCCCCTCCTCCCCCCTCCTTCTCGTAGCATGTCTCACACAGACACTATGGGAGGAAAGTGCTGAAGGTAGGAAAAAGAGAAAGGGAAGGGAAAGAGAAGATGCCACTTTCCTCTTTCCATCCAAATTATCTTAAAGGCGTTATCTCACCACAAAAACTCTTGTCAATATGTCCATATGCCCTATACGTCATAGCGGTGGTTTAAATGGCATGTGGGGCTACATTGTAGCAGCTGCAGGTGACATTTGTGACTGTCCGCAGCTTCCCCTGGTGATAACAGCTGAACATCGGGGGTTAGAGAAGCCGGACCCTTGCTTCTTTAAAAAAGTAGTTGTCTTCATGAGACCAGTGCCTGCCATAACTGGGAAGCCGTAGTTAACACAGAATACAGCTAGCTCATCATAGAAGTATAGGCACATTTGATTCCCCCTACAAATGGTATAGCATTTTTAAGCTAAGAAGCTTCAGGTTAATCTGATGTTAATTATTATTAATTATTTCAGTGCTGAATATTTCTCTATTTTATTTTAGGGGATACCTGCACTATGGCTGACTACAACCGACTCAAGAACATTCTTCTTGATCTTCAAGCCAAACGGAAGAAGCAAGAAAGTAGCCCCCTGAAAAATAACATTTCTCAAAAAAGAGCACTAGTAGAAGATATGTTTAACTATTTGGATATAAACATTGATGGTCATCTAGACAGTTCTGAACTGGCTCAGGTGGGTATAAAGTTGCTTGAAAATTGAATTATGAAATGAATCGCATTTTTCATTCAATGTGTAAATTAAATATAACACAGTAGAATTCTGGTGAGAGAAACTGTTTCCAATTGCCTTTCTAAGAAGAGAAAAAAAAAAAAATCTTTATGCCTCGAATTGAGAACACGACGTTTTGAATGCTTTGGGAGTGGAAGTATTGTATCTAAGAACATGTTAAAATGCTTTGCAATCAAAAGCACATCCTTTTTTTCTCAACTATATTGATTAATATGTCTCAAAGTCTCCATGCTCTCGGAATATACATATTTAGCAAACATATTTTGCATTAAAATTATACGAGGCAATATGACCACTAACCCAACAAATCATTTTAATATTCAGGCTACAGCTAAAGAAGCTTTCTGTTTTATCTTGTTTTTGTTCTTCAATTCCCAACTCAGCAATTCAAGCTAGAGATTTCTGAAAATGTTGTAATCATAGGAGAACAGGCCTATTTTGATTTTTGTACCTGCTGTTTCTATTAAATTAATGTATGAGTATGAAAAACATGCATTTTTGGCCGGGAACATTTTGACTCTTTGATAAGCTTCACTATATATTGTGCTCTAAATTATAGCAAAGCAAAATAGATTCTTCACCTAATTTAACCATGATATTGTTAAAGGTTTCCTATAATAGCCTGCTGGTATTGCCTTATTGTGTCATACATTGTGTTGCGTTTGTCACCAATTTTAAGAGAAGTTACATGGATTTGTGGTACAATTCTTTGACATAGTTACATAGTTGATAAGGTTGAAAGAAGACACAAGTCCAACCTATAATCCTACAGTGTTGATCCAAAGGAAATGTGTATTGCCTCATATTAGGGGAACAATTCGTTCCCAATTCAAAATATGTCAGTCAGAATAAATTACTGGATCAACAACCCATCTCCAAAAATCTAGTACATATAACTTGTGATATTATATCTTTATGAAAAGCATCCAGGCCTCTCTTGAACTTGTTCAACAAATCAATCATCACCACCACATACTATGGCAAAGAGTTCCATAGTCTCACTGCTCTTAAAGCAAAAAATCCCCATTTTGTGTTTGTTATTTGGTAAAATGTTACTTCTGTTGATGGGAACTAGAAAGATGTAATGCTTTAGGAATTTTATGATTTTGATTTATGCATGCATATGCATTTAGTTATGAAATTACAAAATATTGTGCAGCAGAATAGTGTTATCAATGGAAAAGTACACATCATACAACACCATGCACATGGTGCATAGAGCTTGTAGTAACGTACATGAAGTACCAATGGAGTCGTAGGCACTCCACATACCGCTGTATGCTGCCTTTGTATGTCAACGTATTACGGAGGTATTTGCCCTAGAAGCCATGGTTTTATTCGAGAATACCTCCGTTATACAGTATTTTATGGAATATGCCACAATTCTTATCAAAATGGAGGCATTCAGCAGGGCAACATAGACTCGGAAACGTAATACTGTTGTGTGCATGAACCCTTAGAGGCAGCCCAGTTGTAGCTGTTTGATCTAAGACTAGGTTTACATGCTGTGATTTTGCACAAAATGTAATTACAGTAATTCCAATTGGGTCTAAGGATAATCGCTATGTGTAAAATCTAAATTCTCATTATCTTAATTACTGCCATAATTCATAAACACTGCCATCATAGTTTAATTAAATATGAAATTCTAATCATTTGTGACAGGCTATTTCATGGTAATGCCAACACGAGTCTTTTTCCGCCACCACCACGGTAATGACTGCAGGTCAGGTTTCAATCAATGGAAAGGAATTTTTTGAAAACAATGGGAGCCAGTAATTCTCCATTTCCTAATTTTCTTATCATGGACAAACCCCTGAAAATTCCTTCTGCTTCTGGGGAAACTTTGCCTGCTTCTAGGTTCTATGGAACTACAATAGCCTGATTGGAAAACATTGATCTAAACACTTGATAATGTTCTTTTGCAATTAGCATAATATCCTTATCAAGAGTCAAATCTCAAAATATAAACCGAGATTACTTAATACTTTGTGCAATTCAACATAACATAATCCATGGTCAGAGTGACCATGGATTATCAGATAAAGGACTCCTAATAACATGTCTCTGTTAATTATTCATATAACAATTATTACCTGCATCTACAGAACTTTAGATACATTTAATAAAGATTATTCATTATAACATGACTACATTTGTACTAATTTAGGGTTTAAAAGTGAATTCATGTGTGATACTGCTCATCTCAAATCATTTCATGGTTGCCGGAAAACAGATCAACTATTTTCATTGCATATGTGTAGTGCTTCGAAGCTTGTGAGAAGTGACATTTTCATTTCAGCCAATAGGACACGGAACATTCAGAATTTCTGTTTTGTAAAGGGACATTATAAAAAACTGGTGAATTCTGACAGCAGTAGCTACAGTTTTCAGGCTTCTTTTAAGTCGGTACTCTTTAGGCGTGGAGGGATTTTAGGATGTGTTGCAGAAGAAAGCATGACTTCTCATTAGTTTTATATGATTCCTTACACAAAAATTTGAAGTGTTCAACAATCCAAGATGTTTCTCGGGCAACACTATAGTCATTCTTTCAGATGTCCCAAAGGCAATCTGGAAAAGCAGACCTACCAATCAGAATGTTGAGAAGTGAGTTGTTTCTGATGATGGCACAGCTACTATTGAAAAGTTCACTGATGAACGCCTAAATAATTCTATAAACCCAAAATTGGCACAGCCAGTAAAAAAATAAAATACAATAAGGTTATGAAAAAAGCCAACATGAATTAAATCCCCAGTTTATTTAAACATCTATATAGTTTTCAGAAACCAATATCCTCCATAATTCAGCAAAAAAACAAAAACAATGAATTCTCGCATGGATATTAACTCAACTGTGAATTCTATTGTCTGCTCATATAATATGCAGCAGCAAGTATCTGATCTATCTAAAGCTGGCCATACACATGAGATAACTCCACAAGAAAAATAAATCAGTTGCTGAGTCAGGAACAGGTATCAGATGAGGAAGAAAGGTTAAGAAACAGACAAGCTAAAGGATGGGAGAGAGGGTCAGATGATGTATTACCATGTCAAGATATTGTCTGATGGATTTCAAAGGTTTCCTCTGCTAATGAAGTTAGCTAGACAAATTTAGATATTGCTTGCGAAATGGTAGCCAGGCAATTGTTGCTTTTACACCCATGTCCTAATATATAAAGTATAATTTTTTTAAATGGCCATACACATCAGGTGAAATAGTCAGCAGTTTTGTTCACCTGACTCATCCATAAGCATGCAAGTTGAATAAGATCAAGCAGGCATATTTTTATTCAATAGGAAGTGGTGAATATGGCTTATCGGCATGCTAAAATCCAAGAATCAAAGAGTTTTGGGGCACCCATATAAATAAGATAGTCGGTTATAGGATGTGCATGGCCAGCTCCTGCCTGTATGACCACTGATAGGGTATTATCCAATCAATCAGTAAGGACAAGAATTAAACCACAGGGTCACTAGATATTATACAATAGATCACCAAGGCCTTAATACTAGATTACCAGGTAGAAGACACTTACCAAGTTCATCATCAGTAAAAGGGTCTTGACTACCATTTTACAATAGACAAAATTCCCCTCATGTTACCTAGCAGTTGAAACTTTCCACCAGGTTCATGAGGGACTGGATTATACCCTATTTACAAGAAATAATCAGGTAAAAAGTGTAAAGTGTTTGGATAAAAACATTTTTGCAGAAAAGCGTGGTTAAAAATTTTTAATGATAGAAATAAAAAGTTATAAAAGGCATTTGATATTTTTTTTATTTTTATTATTGATCTTATGCATTACCTTTAGATAAAAAGGTTTACACTTGGTCTCCACTGGCTTTGTACATGTTTACTTTGTCACAGCTCTGTAGCTTACTGAATTCTAGTTTTAGTTGAATGAACCTAAAAAGATTTAACCAAGTTGGTTGATGCCAGCTACCATCTGTAGAAACTGGAGGAACGAGTTGAACCTACTTATGTACTCCCACTGTAAGATGTAAAGAAGAGGATAGGAATTCACTTATACAACAGGGTGATAAAGATAATGATAGTGGTGGTGGAGACGGTGATCAACATCATCATCATTATTTTTATTATTATTATTATATTTTACAACTTGCTTTAAGAATGTTTCTTTTTATTGTTAGATGTACTTGTTTATTATTTAGGATCGAATTAAATATATCTGTACATTTGTAATTTTACCGAAAGGAAGTTTCTGATTTTTGAGCAATTTAATTCATTCTAACATAAATTGTTTGTGTTAAGAAACGTGTTATGTAGAACGATACCAAATATGTCAGATCTTTCACAAAAAATCCTGTGCTGGCATCAATTCCCAAAATGTGACATAGTGTAAGGTTCCCAGCTGTGCCTCAGAGTCTTCCTGGAATTATATTTTCACATTATGCCAATGCACAGCTAGAAACAATCAAACTTTTCCATACACAAATAAAACCATAGTTTTCAAACACTAGTTAAAATAAGCAAAAGTCAATATAAATTATCCAATGACAAACAACAACCTGAAATGGTAATAATAAAATTAACGTATACATGAGGAGACTGCTAAGAATTGACAAATGTGCCGCTTACAAAATGAAGGGTTTTAGGAACTGAACGCACTTTGACTAACCATATGCTCAATAACTGTGTTGTTACAAAATACAGGTTTTATTACATCAAATAATTGGAATTTTAAACAGCTATGTTCTTTAGTAACATTTACAATGTATTTACACTATTATTATCCCTAGTTTATCTATGCACATGGTGGCAGTAATTGGTGTACAAACTCAGTGTAGCCTTTTCAACTTCCTTTTGTAAGCAATTTCCATCACACAGAAATCTTTTTAGGTGGGCTATGTGTGCTTTCAGAAAACATAATATATCACAAAACAGAAAATTAGCAAGTGACAGCAGTGAACATGTTGCATTTTACAAGTAGCCAAACAACATATGTCACATCACTGGTGGTTTGTGTTCTACACCATGATAGCAACAAATTATATTAATTTTCTAAACATAGAATTCAGCCATAATCCAGCTCCTGCAGGTGATTCAGACATCAATATAAGAAAGGGTTCTTTACAGTTAAAGTAGTGAAACTATGGAATGCCCTATATGAAGAGGTAGTAATATCAGATATTATGACAGCATTCAAAAAGGACAATATAATCTTATCTGATGACAAATGGTATTTACCAATAAATGATAGACAGTTGGTATGAAAAAGGTTGAACTTGATGGGCATGAGTACCTCCATACCTCCTACAGAATGAGATAGAAAAAAGAATTATAATAGAAACTAATAGCCTGCTCTATTAGTTGCCGTATTATGGCAATATTTTGCTCTATGGAGGTATCTTTTGGTAGCACATAGACTTCCTACAGTGCAGAGCATCCAGAACTCTGTCCATGCATACGGTTTTGCTTTTCTATGTCCATGGAATCTCAGAGAGTAAATGTGAATTCTGTGAGTGTATGCATATAGATGCGGAACAACACTAACTATTTAAGACATTTTCCTTCTGCTTTGCCTCATTTATAAACAACATGAAATATAAGAGTTGTGCAATAATCTGTAGTACTGTATTTCCATGATGAAACCTTTTTGTTAGAAATTGATCACAGAATGTCCTAGGGTTGGGGTCAACATTGATCAGCAGTTATCTGTCAGTGAACCTGGTAGCAAGTGTAACATTTCCTTCAACATCACCACAGTGGAAATAAAGTATTACACTAATTCTATTTAAATAAATGGGTTGTCCATATAATGCATGGTTGTGCCAAGCCCTCCACAGAAACAAGCTCTTTGTATCCACTTTCTGATCTGGTTAAAAGATTGGGGTCCTGAAAAGACTATTGAGAATGGCTGGTATTCGAAAACAGATAACCACTTTAAATATTATTTTTTTTTAAAAACCCTCATACAGTGATTAGATATTTGTTCATATATTAACCCCATTGTGATTTTAGATGTACTTTTCAAAATAAATAATCATAGTTTATGCTCTTGAAAAAGTAGTGACACCGTTTTCAATTGATTTAAAGAGGATCTGTCTACCCTACTGTCATGTCTGTCTTATTGAATACTTGTATTCCCCATAAAATAATAGTTATGGAGCATCTTTTCTTAGAACTCTGTGTTGTGTGGCTCCACTTTTATTCCTTCTTTTCAAAGGGGCGTGTCCCTACCCAGTCTGAGACCATGAGCATTGATTGGACAGTGTCAGACTTTGTAGAGACACACCACAAGCGGATAACACGCAGTTGTCCATTTATTAAATTTATACAATCAAAAGATTTAACCCCCTTAAGGACATAGCCAATTTTTGTTTTTTAGTATTCGTTTTTTACTCCTCGCATTCCAAAAGTCATAACTTTTTTATTTTTCCGTCAACATAGCTGAATGAGGGCTTGCTTTTTGTGGGACAAGTTGTAGTGTTTCACAGTACCATTTATTGTACCATATAATGTACTAGGTAATGGGGAAAAAATATTTGTTTGGTGAAACTGACAAAAAACAGCAATTAAGCCATTTTTAGGGGGTTTCGTTTTTACGGCGTCAAACAGGCGGTAAAAACGACATGTTCACTTTATTCTACGGATTCATATGATTACGGTGAACCTAATTAATATGTTGTTTATGTTTTACCGCTTTTATTTAAAAAAATGTTTGCTACAAAAAAAAATATTTTGTGCCGCCATATTCTGAGAGCCATAACTTTTTTTATTTTTCTGCCATTTGAGCCATGTGAGGGCAAATTGTTTTTGCAGGGCAAGCTGTAGTTTTTGTTTGTACCATTTTGGGGAACATGCAACTTTTTGATCACTTTTTATTCCATTTTTTTTGAGCAGCTAAACTAACCAAAAAATAGCAATTTGGGTTTTTTACTTTTTTTTTAATCCAAGCGGATTAAACAACATTATATTGTAATATTTCTGACTTTTACAGACGTGGCGATACCAGTTATGTTAACTTTTATTTTATTTTTTTTAAATTACTTTAGGGAAAAAATGGGAAAAGATTTTTTTTTTAAACTTTTAATAGTTTTTTTTAGACAATTAAAAAAACTTTATTTAACAGTTTTTTTTAACTTTTTTTATTAGTCCCCCTAGGGGACTTGAACCAACGCATCGTTTACATGACATACTGGATTACTAATGTTTTGCAGTATATCATGTTTCTAACAGTCTCTTATGAAACACTGCCACATGAAGGGCTTCATAGGAGTACAAATCAGTATGACCATCGGCAGCCCGTGATCTCTTTAAAGAGGGGGGTAATGGCAAGTGGGAGGGGGCCGCCCTCTGTAGTCTTACGCTTTAGCTGCCACGGTTGGGATTGACCACTGCATCTAAGAGGTTAAATGGGCTGAATCAAAGTGATCTTTGATTCTGCCCATTGCAGTGAGTTGTCGGCTGTATTACACAGCCATCACCCGCTAAGTTTGGACCGAGCTCAGCCCGTGAGCCAGCTTCATACTTCTCCTTAACAGCTGCCATGTACATGGCATGTCATTAATGGGTTAAGGAGGAATAAGATATAATTGGTACATCACAGAGTTCTAAGAAAAGATGCTCAAGAATTGTTATATTATGGGGAATTATGGGGCATTTAGTATTTACTAAAACAGACAGGTCAGGAGAGCAGAGAGGTCATCTTTAATGGGGTTGTCTTCTTAGGGGCAACCCCTTTTTATATTCTTTAATAGATCATATGTGGTGATAGCTTTGTAGTTATTCAGATGTACAATCATGCAGTTTAATATGAAGCTATATTTAAAGGTTATTTAACCTCTATATTTGATGTGTTTTTTGTTAATGATTTGGAACAATTCTTCTCCTATTCTTTGACACATGTACATACAAATCTCAGCATTCTGTTGCCACCACTACGGGGCTGGGAGATAGATTTTATTCATACTTTACAAAGTAATTATGTGCATATTCTTTTTCTATACAGAAATAGTAATTGTCTGTAACACACAATGACATCTATGAAAGGCCTCTATTTTTGCATTGCTGTTATAATTGAAGCAACATGAATTTCATCTATGCAGTTACAATTAACTTGGTATAAGACTTAGCAATACACACAGAGGCTCAGCTAGAGGGGGCAGGGGGGGGGGCACTAAGATGGTGGGACCCAGGATCAGGCTGGGCCGGTCCCCCAGCAGTGGCATGTCCCTGTCTCAACTGTATCTGCATCCTTAGGACGCAGATACAGTTAAACCCAATGCTGGAGAACAGAGCCGTAGGCACTGTGTAATGCTGGCCATGAGTGGCTCGGCGCAATCAGGCACGATGCAGTGATGTCATCGTGCCTGTCTGCTCCGAGCCACTTATAGCACAGATCGGAGGTGCAGGGGGATTTCCTCCACTCCTCGTGAGAATGGGTTTAGGAGAGTATTTTTTTTATTATGCACTATGGGGGCATTATACTTTATGGGGGCAGCTATGGGGGCATTATACTGTATGGGGGCAGGTGTGGGGGCATTATGTATGCTATGGAGACATTACACTGGCTGTAAGAGCATTATACTGGATGTGGGGAAATTATTCTGGCTGTGGGGGCATTGTACTGGATATGGAGGCAGCTATTAGGGCATTATACTGTGGGGGGCAGCTATGGGGCACTATACTGTGTGATGGGGCACTATTGGGTTATTATCCTGTGTGTGGGCAGCTGTGAGGGCATTATACTGTGTGGGGCCACTATACGGACATTATATTGTGTGGGGCAGCTATGGGGGCATTTATTTGACCATCAGGAATGTGGAAGTCAGGCTAAAACCTTAACTTGAAATGTGTTGCCTATATAGATGAAAGTTTGTGTTTTGCTTTCAACAATTTTAAAAACAAGAAATGCTGGAAAGCATGGTTTCTCCCATATCAGTGAAGAATGTAGGAAGTAGCTAGCTTCACTTCTTACTAGGGTTTTTAAATAGAAATCAATACCTAACTGGCAGCTTAGGATATAATGAGGACAGTATTCTATTAAAAATGCATCTGGAGAAGGTGGAGGCTTGGGCAGAGAAGTGGTAAATAAGGTTTAACACTGAGAAATGTAAGGTTATGTACTTGGGATAGGAAAATAAATGTGACCATTACATACTAAATAGGAAAATACTTGGCAAAATTGATAAGGAAAAGGACTTCTGAATTTTAGTTGACAATAAACGTAACCATAGCAACCAGTGTTAGGCAGCTGCTGCCAAGGCAAAGAAGATCATGGGGTGCATCAAAAGGGGCACAGATGCACATAGTTCTACCACTTTATAAATCTCTAGTAAGAACGCATATGGAATATTGTGTACAGTTTTGGGAACTAGTGTACAAGAAAGACATAGTAGAGCTTGAAGAGGTTCAAAGGCAGAAACGAAAGTAATAAATGGAATGGGCAGACTGCAATACCCAGAAAGATTATCAAAATTAGGGTTATTTGGTTTAACCCGTTAGTGACCGGCCCATCGTGTTTCTACGTCGGTCACTAACGGGCCTTATTCCGATGCCATAGACTTTTTAAGTCGCGGCATCGGAATAAGTTTACAGAGCAGGGAACTGTCAGATCTCCCTGCTCTCAACTGCTAGAGGCAGCTGAGGGCTGGGAGCGTCCCTGCTCTGCCGTGTGAGATCGATATTAGTATCGATCTCACACGTTTAACCCCTCAGATGCGGTGCTCAATAGCGAGCACCGCATCTGAGTGGTTTTGGAGAGAGGGATGGAGCTCCCTCTCTCCCCCACCGACACCCGGCGATACGATCGCCGAGTGTCTGTGTCTGTAATGGCAGCCGGGGGTCTAATAAAGGCCCCCAGGCTGCCTGGAGTGAATGCCTGCTAGATCATGTCGCAGGCATGACCTAGCAGATGCCTGTCCGTGTTAAACGGACAGGCAGTAATACAATGCAATACAAAAGTATTGCAGTGTATTATAAATGCGATCGGAGAATCGCATATTATAGTCCCCTAGTGGGACTAGTAAAAAAGTGAAAAAAAAGTTGAATAAAGTTAATTTAAAAAAAAATGTGAAAAAAATGAAAAACCCAGCTTTTCCCCTTACAAAATGCTTTACTATTAAAAAAACAAAATAAAGTTAAAAAGTTACGCATATTTGGTATCGCCGCGTCCGTAACGACCCCGACTATAAATCTATTACATTATTTAACCCGCACGGTGAACGCCGTAAAAAAAATAATGAAAAACTATGGAAAAATTGCTGTTTTCTGTGAATACTGACTTTAAAAAAATGTAATAAAAAGTGATCAAAAAGTCGCATCTACTCCAAAATGGTACCAATAAAAACTACAAGTCGTCCCGCAAAAAAAAGCCCTCATACAACCGCATCGGCGAAAAAATAAAAACGTTACGGCTCTTCAAATATGGAGACACAAAAACAAATAATTTTTTAAAAAAAGCGTTTTTACTGTGTAAAAGTAGTAAAACATACAAAAACTATACAAATTTGGTATCGTTGCAATCGTAACAACCCGCTGAATAAAGTTATTGTGTTATTTATACCACACGGTAAACGGCGTAGATTTAGGACGCAAAAAAGTGTGGCGAAATTTCAGATTTTTTTCTATTCCCCCCCAAAAAAAAGTTAATAAAAGTTAATCAATAAATAATATGTACCTAAAAATGGTGCTATTAAAAAGTGCAACTTGTCCCGCAAAAAACAAGACCTTATACAGCTATGTCGACGCAAAAATAAGAAGGTTATAGCTCTTGGAATGCGACGATTGAAAAACGTAAAAAATAGCTTGGTCATTAAGGTCCAAAATAGACCGGTCATTAAGGGGTTAAAAAAAAGACAACTGAGCTAATAACTATGTTTACAAATATCAAAGGTGAATACAGAAATCTCTCTCATGATCTATTTATACCCAGGACTGTAAATATAACAAGGAGCATCTTCTATGTCTAGAGGAAAGAAGGTTTCTACACCAACATAGAAAGGGATTCTTTACTGTAAGAGCAGTAAGACTATGGAGCTTTCTGCCAGAGGAAGTTGTGATAGTGAATTCACTAAAAGAGTTCAAAAGAGAACTGGATGTGTTTCTTGAGTGTAATAATATTACAAGTTATGGTTACTAGATTACTGTAGATGGGTTGTTGATCCAGGGATTTATTCTGATATTTGAGTCAGGAAGGTTTTTTTTCCCTAGAATTATGAAATTGGCTTTTGCCTCATGGGGGTTTTGCCTTACTCTCTATCAACATTGCAGAATGATAGGCTGAACTGGATGGACATATGACTTTTTTTTCGACCTTACAAACTATGATACTATGAAAACTGCAGGAAAAGAAAGGTTTATTTTTACGAAACACATTTAACAGTTTTTTTTATGAACCACTGTGGTCCTCCCACCCCTGTTACATCTGCCTTTACAAAGATCAGTAAATCTGAATGATTGTATGTTTAGCTCTAAAATCAAGTATTCAAGAAATATGACTGGCTTTCTGATCTAAACAGTGTTTAGAATGTAGCAATGAGACATGGCAGTGGGTGCCGGGATAATTGCCACTTTTCTACATCCAGACTTGTGTTTAACATGCTGTTTCTAGTTTTATATCTTGATAAAGGTTTCATGACATGCACCTGAGAAACACTTTCAACTGAATAGCATTTTATTCCAGTGAGACTTTTACAAAACAATGTTTTACAGCCCCAGTGACTCTGGATACATTTTGATAGCCCTATGGATTACAGAGTAGTTTAGACCTTTAACTCACAAACTTCTACTTGTATCTGAAGGAAAGTCAGTATTTATCTCTACTTCTGAAAATATTTTATCAGCCTTTGAAGCAGAGTTTTAATGTTTTTCAATGTTACAAAACTATTTTAGGCTCCATGCACACGTTTTTGGTCAGTAAATACTGTACGGATGGGCTGCGGAGTGTCATCCACGTTTGTGGACCATGCTCACAGTAATAAGTATAGGAGCATGGTCCATAAATGCAAAAAATAGGACATGTCCTATTTTTTGTGCCTGGTTTCTTCGCCCGGGACACACGCCCGTAAAAATACAGGAAGGTGTACGTGGCCAATAGAAATTAATGTGTTAGTATGTTATCCGCAATTACGGATCCGTAATTGTGGATAAAACTATGGACGAGTGCATGGGGCCTTAACCCGTTAGTGACCGGCCCATCGTGTTTTTACATCGGTCACTAACGGGCCTTATTCCGATGCCATAGACTTTTTACGTCGCGGCATCGGAATAAGTAAACAGAGCAGGGAGCTGTCAGATCACCCTGCTCTCAGCTGCCAGAGGTGGCTGGGAGCGTCCCTGCTCTGCCGGGTGAGATCGATATTAGTATCGATCTCACCTGTTTAACCCCTCAGATGCGGTGCTCAATAGCGAGCATCGCATCTGAGTGGTTTTGGAGAGAGGGAGGGAGCTCCCTCTCTCTCCCTCCGACACCCGGCGGACAGGCATAATACACTGCAATACAAAAGTATTGCAGTGTATTATAATAACGATCACAGAATCACATATTAAAGTCCCCTAGTGGGACTAGTAAAAAAGTAAAAAAAAAAGTTTAATAAAGTTAATTCAAAAAAAATGTGAAAAAAAATGAAAAACCCACTTTTCCCCTTACAAACTGCTTTACTATTAAAAAACCAAAATAAAGTAAAAAAGTTACACATATCTGGTATCGCCGCGTCCGTAACGACCCCGACTATAAAGCTATTACATTACTTAACCCGCACGGTGAACGCCGTAAAAAATTAAATAAAAAACGGCAGAAAAATTGCTGTTTTCTGTGAATCCTGACTTAAAAAAAATGTGATTAAAAAGTGATCAAAAAGTCGCATCTACTCCAAAATGGTACCAATAAAAACTACAAGTCTTCCCGCAAAAAAAAGCCCTCATACAACCGCATCGGCGAAAAAATAAAAACGTTACGGCTCTTCAAATATGGAGACACAAAAACAAATAACTTTGAAAAAAAAACGTTTTTACTGTGTAAAAGTAGTAAAACATACAAAACCTATACAAATTTGGTATCGTTGCAATCGTAACAACCCGCTGAATAAAGTTATTGTGTTATTTATACTACACGGTAAACGGCGTAGATTTAGGACGCAAAAAAGAGTGGCGAAATTTCAGATCTTTTTCTATTCCCCCCCCAAAAAAAGTTAATAAAAGTTAATCAATAAATAATATGTACCTCAAAATGGTGCTATTAAAAAATACAACTTGTCCCGCAAAAAACAAGACCTTATACAGCTATGTCGACACAAAAATAAAAGAGTTATAGCTCTTGGAATGTGACGATTGAAAAACGTAAAAAATAGCTTGGTCATTAAGGTCCAAAATAGGCTGGTCCTTAAGGGGTTAATGTGTGCTAAAAAAAACAACAACAAAAAATGATAAACTGAAAGGGTTATCTATGATACTGGGATTATCCCAAGGGGGTATGCCCCAACCTAATGACCCATACATATGTACAGAAGGTAGATGAAAAAGACTTGGATCCAGGGCCAACAAAATCAAAATAAAAAATAAGTATTACACAGTGTTCAGGAAGAATATCAAATAAGTACAGCACGATGCATAAATATGGATACAATAATGTCAGTTCTAATAATAAATGTAATTGAGGGAATTATTGATTAAATGACTGTTCGACTCAATAATTATTTACCCAAACAAGTTCCCCTTAGGCCAGCTTCACATGAGCATAATACAGGCGTATTTCTGCTCATGACCCAAACTAAAGGCATCATACAGTATTGATCCATCATAGGTCAGTTCAGGATTTGTAGCTGTAAAATGGATAAATAAATATGCCCATATAACACTCATGTGAACTTGGCATAAAGTTTTAGACTTACACACTATGGAAGAAGGTTGCTGCAGAAACCACACAAATATCGAAGTGCGAAAACTGTTGCAAAAATGTACTGGTCTTTGTTGTATATTCCGAGATCACAGCTTATTGATAGGGACAGTTCTAAGAATAATGCAAACCTGTGATAAAACCACGATAAAACCACATCATAACTGCCACCAATAAGGCACGCTTTGGTTTTAAAAAAACACAGCATGCCCTGAAAACCGTGGTTTTAAACTCTACTGTGTGAATGGAATTTTCTAAACTCCCAATCACTACTGTAGCAGCTAGAAGGCTACAAAGCTACAGCGTAACTGCTATCTTTAAATTTTACTTACATTTCCAAGACAAAAATAAGGCAGCACTATGAGGAAAATTGTATTCGAATTCAGTATTCAACCAAGTTTGTCCTATCAATAGCAAATAGGGTTTAACCCCTTTTCGGCGCAGCCCTTTTTTAGATTTTCATTTTCGTTTTTTCCTCCCCACCTTCCAAAAGCCATAACGTCTTTATTTTTCCGTCGATATAGTCCTATGAGGGCTTGATTTTTGCGGGACGAGTTGTAGTTTTTCATAGCACCATTTATTTTGCCATATAATCTACTAGGAAACGAGAAAAAAATTATTTGTGGGGTAGAAAATAAAAAAAACAGCGATTCCTCCATGGTTTTTTGCACGCCGTTTTTACAGAATTCACTGTGCAATTAAAACAACATATAACTTTATTCTGTGGGTCAATACAATTACGGTGATACCAAATATATATACTTTTTTTCTATATTTTACTACTTTTTACTTTAAATAAAAACCTAAGTGTAAAAAATACAATTTATTTTGTGTCTCCAAATTCCGAGAGCCATAACTTTTTTATTTTTCCGTCGATTAAGTGGTATGGAGGCTTATTTTTTGCGGGGTATGTTGTAGTTTTTAATAATACCATTTTAGTGTACAGGTTTGATCACTTTTTATTTCATTTTTTGTGGGAAATTAGGTGACCAAAAAAATAGAGATTCTGGAGTTTACAATTATTTTTTTTATGGCGTTCACCGTGCGGGTTAAATAATAAGATATTGTGATAGTTCAGACTTTTACGGACGCGCCGATACCAATTATGTTTATTTTTTTTTTTTTTTACTATGCTCTAGGGGGAAAATGGGAAAAGGGGGGCTTTTCGAACATTTAAATTTGTTTTATTCTTTTATTAGTCCCCCTAGGGGACTTCAACCTGCCATCGTTAGATCACTTGCACGATATACTGCAATACTGATGTATTGCAGTATATCGCGATTCTGACAGGCATCTATTAAGCCCTGCCGGAGGCAGGGCTTAATAGGTGCACAAAGATGGCGCACTTGGGGGCCTTCATTAGGGAGCCATAGCAACCATTGCCCCCCCCCCGCGATTGCGTTGCGGGGGGCGTGATGAGCTGTTAGAGGGGGTCGTCCCGCTCTTTCTAACGATTTAAATGCTGCGGTCGCTATTGACCGTAGCATTTAACGAGTTAAACTAGCGGGATCGCGCGTTACTCTGAAGTGTCGGCTGTAACAAACAGCCGACACCCGCATCGTATGGATACGTCAAATGTCGGGAAGGGGTTAAACTGACAACCATTTTTTTTTTAAACTTGTTATCATTAACCTCCAAACCCCTTAACCCCTTGGCTCTCTTAACAAGTCATAGAAAAATAGCAACTCAGCAGGCTTAGGGTCTTATTACATGACCCGATATGGGTCGTCCAAACGAGCGCCGATCAATTAGAGAGCTCGTTGATCGGTGCTCATTTGCTCCTTTCACAAGGAAGTATGATCAGTAATGTATGGGGACAAGCAATCGTTACGACAATCGTTCATCCCTATATATTTCAATAATGTTGGCAGCACATCTCCCTGTTTACACATGGAGATGTGCTGCCGACAACGATAATATTTATATTCACATGAATGCTCATTTGCCCGAGCATTTGCCTGTGTAAAAGGGCTATTACCGACTAAGCATAATAGAAAAAAACATTCTGATCCATCCTGATGCATAAGGGAAGTGACATTTCGCAGAATGTATTCATTATTTAACTTAATAATAAAGTTTACTAAACTACTGATGCCGAAGTGGATAGGTCAGATATTTATGCTGCCCTGTCAGATGGCAGCATAAAAAAGTGAAAGACATGCTGATGTCAGTTTGCTGTCACTTATTAAGTAATGTTCTTTCCCTGCCTTTCAGCCACAGATTGACACTTTCAAAATCGGAATGGCCCACCAGAGAGCTAGAGGATCCTCCGGTGGGCAAAGGCTCTGACATAATAATGGCCACTAGGGTCTATTTCATGTGGGATGATTCACAAGTTACCAATTAAAGCTTATTGATGTCCTGTGTGTGCAATGGTAACAACAAGCACTGTGATAAACTTAAAAGTGGACATGTACATGTTCTATATAGATAAATGGTAGGCCCTCAGAATCATCTTCTCTGGTTGGCCCAAGGAACCCAAGTCCGATGCTGGACACTTTTGTTCCTATTAATATGAAATGGAAATAATGTGTCAGCCAGCAGTTAGAGGGCAGGGAAGTATGAATATACTATGGTCCGCAAGTATAAATACTAAAAACTCAGAAAATACGGGACATTACAAAATAAGTGACTGACCGTTGATATCAGCGTGTCTGTCATTTCTTTATGCTCAGACAGAGCAGCATAAATATGTGACAGGTCCACTTTAATAGAGCCTGGAAACCCTCCATAAATCTAGTACAAATGTCCATGCCCAAATATTGAGCTAAGAAGGGTACTGTTCCTTCATCTGGTGTGTCCCCTATTTGCGTTCTTTAGTATTGCCTTTTATCAACAGAATAATCATAACTGTTATGTTTTAAACGTCTATTTTATTCACAGTACTTTACCTATATTATGTTCCATAGTACACAAAGAATGAAGAACTGGATGAGCATTTTTTGGACTGTAACGTGGGAGATCTGCTTCGATTCGATGATTATAATATGGATGGCTATCTGACTCTTCCAGAGCTCTACACTGCATTTCGTAAGTCTTTTGGATAACTATAAAGCACTTATGTTAAAGGATGTGATTCTTCAAATATCTATTTAACATACTGCAAATTGTGTCACTATTTCACCCTGGGTTATCTTAGTGTGTATGTCAAGCAATACATATTGACAAGCCTTCTTCCAGGCTTGTAAATGGTAGCAAAGAATAGTCAGCGAGTAAATCACAGTGAATATGGTCAACAGCACAACAGCCCTGTTTCCTGAAAGCAGTATAGAGGCGAGCAGCTTACATGGCGTGAGTATCCGCTGCTCTACTGCTGGATAATAAGTGAGGAGCTGTCTTTGTGGCTTTGGTATTAAAATCATGGGTTCGTACCAATAGAAATATTTTCCGTTAGTCAGATCATTTATTGGTCATGGTTCAAAAATAGTGAACAAAATGGAATCATGAGGGATTCAACATCTATGTACAGCTTTCTTAATCATGACATTTTTTGGGGGATAATTGAACAAAGTACATCAAATTTATAATTATGTATTGATCAAAGGAGTAAGTCAAAGCTCCTGGGCCCCAATGCAAAATTTGAAACAGCCCCCCAACTTATCGTACGCCATTTATTAAACTGGCGTCTTCTTATGTGGCAGAGGGGCTTTTAGGGATGGGATACGACTGCTACCTCTGATCTCGCCACAGCTACAACCCTAATATTGTTCCAGGGAAATTAATAGGCTGCCTCTGAGGGGTAAGGAATTACACCACAACCCCCCCCCCCCCCCCCACCAAGATCTACAACTGGCTTTAATTGCCATGGAATTTTATTTTGCATTATTATTGATAAATAAGCTAGATCTTTGATTAAATTAGATGGACATGTGTTTTCTTCAACCTGGGTAGATACTATGATGGATGATAGATAGATAGATAGATAGATAGATAGATAGATAGATAGATAGATAGATAGATAGATAGATAGATAGATAGATAGATAGATAGATAGATAGATAGATAGATATGAGATAGATAGATAGATAGATAGATAGATAGATAGATAGATAGATAGATAGATAGATAGATAGATAGATAGATAGATAGATAGATAGATATGAGATAGATAGATAGATAGATAGATAGATAGATAGATAGATAGATAGATAGATAGATAGATAGATAGATAGATAGATAGATAGATAGATAGATAGATAGATGGATGGATGGATGGATGGATGGATAGATAGATAGATAGATAGATAGATAGATAGATAGATAGATAGATAGATAGATAGATAGATAGATAGATAGATAGATAGATATGAGATAGATAGATAGATAGATAGATAGATAGATAGATAGATAGATAGATAGATAGATAGATAGATAGATAGATAGATAGATAGATAGATAGATAGATAGATAGATAGTGCTGACACTATTCATCGGTTTACACTTCAGCAACGTGTAAGCAAGTTATACTTGATTTGCAATGTTAAGAAATATTTCATATGGTATCACTGAAAATATGCGGATATTTGTACAAGGAAACTAAAATGAAACTTTAAAATATGCTGAGTTAACTCTTATACTTGTTTTTCTCTAAAACAAAGAAAGCAATAAAATATATTACTAGACAGACATCAGACATTTGGAATATTCCTGGTTTCCTAATTTCTTATGCTGAACTATGTCTTTGTGCTCATTATTCACTTAACATTTCATGCGTGCTTTACTGAGAAATGGCAGACCTCACTTTACTGCTTGCAGTATCTGAATGTTGTTGCTCAGCACCTCCTCTATATGAATGTAATGGTCTGCCTATGAGTAGCCATTGCAGGTTTTTTTTGCAATCCTAAATGTTTTCTTTTACACATTTATACATTTTAGTTATATATTCGGAGATAGAATTTAAATGTCATTGTTTTAAAAACTAAATAAAACGTATATTACACAAAACCTCAATTTTTTTAAATTGCAATAGTTTTAAAAAAAATCCTGTGTGTCTACGTACTGCTGTTACATTCTTGTTATGGTGCCCCTCAGAACGTCCACCTAATGTCTGCTGTGTCGGTGAGAAGAAGTCACTTCTTATTGACTGGCCTGCACAGTAGTAGAAATTACTTGTGTAGAAGAGAAATCTATTAGTTAGACTGAGCTTCTGGGCTTGCACGTCCAGCAGAACTAGACACAATAAATAGATATTCTGAGAGGAAATAAAAAGAACACCAGGGGGCACCATAACAAATATGTAACAGCAACCTCTAAGCACAGGAACATTTTTAAAATATTATTTAAATTGAAAAATTGTTATGGTTTGTGTGATTTAATCGGTCAGTGTTCAGGTTCTCTGTACATGAATAACTGGGAGTGCCACTATGCAGGAGAAATGCTGAGGGACCTCCGTCACTTCGTTCTGCGGAAAAGTGGGAACAGAGTTCAGACCCGCAGCAAACATAATGTTATGCCATATCCTAGCGTTAAACCATAACATTAATTTATGAAAATTCTCCTATAAATTTGGGACAACCCAAGTATTAAGGGAATCATTTTATAGTCAGGGAGGGATATATTCAGTGTGCTACTGGATGTAGTATATGGGTTTTTGAATTGCACATTTGAATATCCTCCCAACAGAACTTTCCAATTTCATATTTCTCAGTGATGATTTTATTGATCGTAGTTTCTAATAATTTCTTTCCTTGATGTAATAGATATCATAAAAACAGAAATTTACTTCCTGGTGAGCTTGTAAAGGGTTTGTGCTAATGTAAAGCAGCTAATCTGGAAAGGCAGAGCTGCAGCGTACAGTAGAACATGGGAGGGGCAAAGTAGTATTTTTACTAAAAAAAATTCTATCTAGATGTAAACACGATATACTATACCCTTCAAGAGTTTGAAAAGGTTGTCAGAAAAGTATTATCACTGAAGACTTTATACTACATAAGTTAATTAAGAGATAGCACCCACTAATAACATTGTGTGTATTTCTTTGCCAGTATTCATTAGGCACACTGTACGTTATTCTGAGTGAGTTAGGGTACATTTGAAGATTTAAAGGGTTGAAGTGTTGGATGGCAGGGATTAGTAAAATACAAAGAAGAAAGAATGAGGAGGTGATTAGTAGAGATCAAAGGCGTACGTACCATAGAGGGAGTTCATGCGGCTGCTATGGGGGACCTTGGAGTGTGGGGGACCGGCCCTGATTGGTTTTTACATAGTTACATAGTTTGTATGGTTGAAAAAAGACACCCCGATCCATCAAGTTCAACCAAGGGATGGGAAAGGGGAAGTGGGATGGGAAAGGGGAAGTAAAAAATTTCTACACATATTTTTTTGTTCTAGGAAATTATGTAAGCCTTTTTTAAAGCCATCTACTGTCCCTGCTGTGACCAGCTCCTGCGGTAGGCTATTCCATAAATTCACCGTTCTCACAGTTAAGAAGGCTTGTCGCCTCTGCAGGTTGAACCTTTCATTTTCCAGACGGAGGGAGTGCCCCCTTGTTTTTTGAGGGGGTTTTACATGGAACAGGATTTCACCATATATTTTGTATGTGCCATTCATATATTTATATAAGTTAATCATGTCCCCCCTTAGTCGTCTTTTTTCAAGGCTAAATAGGCTTAGTTCTTTTAATCTTTCCTCATAACTTAGATTTTCCATGCCCCTTATTAGCTTCGTTGCTCTTCTTTGTATTTTTTCCAACTCCAGGGCATCTCTTCTATGTACTGGAGCCCAGAACTGAACTGCATATGCTAGATGAGGCCTCACTAATGCTTTGTAAAGTGGTAATATTACATCCCTGTCCCGCGAGTCCATGCCTCTTTTGATACACGACAAAATCCTGCTGGCCTTTGAAGCAGCTGATTGAGACTGCATGCTGTTATTTAGTTTATGATTTACAAGTACACCCAGATCCTTCTCAACAAGTGACTCCCCCAGTGTAGCCCCCCCTAGGACATATGATGCATGCAGGTTGTTCGTACCCAGGTGCATAACTTTACATTTATCTACATTAAACTTCATTTGCCAAGTGGACGCCCAAACACTTAGTTTGTTTAAATCTGCCTGCAATTCACAAACATCTTCCATACTCTGAACTATATTGCATAGCTTGGTGTCATCTGCAAAAATAGAAATAGTGCTATTAATCCCATCCTCTATATCATTAATAAATAAGTTGAATAATAGTGGTCCCAGCACTGAACCCTGGGGTACACCACTTATAACCGGGGACCATTCAGAGTAGGAATCATTGACCACAACTCTCTGGATACGGTCCTTGAGCCAATTCTCAATCCAATTACAAACTATACTTTCTAAACCTATAGTCCTTAATTTACCCATTAGACGTCTATGGGGGACAGTGTCAAATGCCTTTGCAAAGTCCAAAAGCACTATATCCACAGCGGCCCCTCTGTCTAGGCTTCTGCTTACCTCTTCATAAAAACAAATCAGGTTGGTTTGACACCTTCTGTCCTTAGTAAAACCGTGCTGGCTGTCACTTATAATACTATTTATTGTCACATAATTCTGTATATAGTCCCTCAATAGCCCCTCAAACATTTTCCCCACAATTGATGTTAAGCTTACTGGTCTATAATTACCCGGCGAAGACCTAGAGCCCTTTTTGAAAATAGGCACCACATTTGCCCTGCACCAGTCCCTTGGCACTATACCAGTCATGAGAGACTCTCTAAATATTATGAAGAGGGGGACAGAAATAAATGAACTAAGCTCTTTAAGAATTCTAGGGTGTAACCCATCTGGTCCCGGGGCCGTGTGCACATTTATTTTATTTTATTTAGCTTGGACCATATCTACATTCATCCAATTCAGTATATCAACTGATATATTAACAGCACTGGCACCGGCTACATCAGATGCTCTTTCTTCTGTTGTATATACAGAGCGGAAGAACCCATTTAGTAACTCTGCCTTCTCTTGATCCCCTGTGACCAACTCCCCATTACCACTATCTAAGGGTCCTACATGTTCAGACCTTGGCTTTTTTGCATTTATATGCTTGAAGAATTTTTTATGATTTGTTTTACTATCCTTGGCCACCTGCCTTTCATTTTGTATTTTTGCTGATTTTATTATCTCTTTACAGATTTTATTAAGCTCTTTATATTTTACAAAGGCTACAGCTGTACCCTCAGATTTGTATTTTTTAAATGCCCTTTTTTTGTCACGTATTGCCCTTTTTACAGAAGGTGTAAGCCATGTGGGGTTTAATTTTAGTTGTTTATAATTTTGCACTATAATTACCCAAAGTAGATTTGAAAATCTCCCATTTATCATTTGTCCCATTATTTAACATTAGTTCTTCCCAGACTATATCCTGAATTGCAGCCCTCATCTTGGGGAAATTGGCCTTCTTAAAATTAAGTGTTTTTGCCCTCCCAGCCTGTGTTTGTTTGTTACAGTATAGGTAAAATATAACTATATTATGATCACTGTTACCGAGGTTTTCACGAACATTGACATTCCCAACAAGCTCTGCATTATTAGAAATGACCAGATAGAACAGAGCTTCACCTCTAGTCGGGTCTTCCACAAACTGGCCCATAACATTTTCCTGCAACAGGTTGAGGAAATCTCTCCCCTTTGCAGTTGACGCCGAACCATGACACCAATTAATGTCCCGGTAATGAAAATCTCCCATTATCACAACAGTACCCGCCTGTGCAGCCCGCTCCATCTGTTTATATATTTGACCTTCTATCTCTTCAGTTATATTGGGGGGTCTATAAATTACACAAAAAGTAATTTTTTTCAGTGTTTACCTCCCTTTGTAATTCCACCCACAAGGTTTCAACCTCCTCACAATCTTCACCCTCTAATGTCTCATTCACCACCTGTCCTATTTTCCCTGTCTTTCCGAAACAGTGTAAAACACTGTAGATTTACAGCCCAATCATGTGAAGAGTCAAGCCATGTTTCAGCAACACCAACTATATCTATATTTTCTTCCAGTACCAAGGCCTCCAGCTCCCCCATTTTGCTTGCTAGACTTCTTGCATTTGTGAACATACACTTTAACTTGCCTTTAAATGTTTCACTTTCAGTATCAGAAATGTGATTATTTGACATTTGGGCTTTTTTATTTTCACTGCTGTTTTGTAACGAAAGGATCTCCTTATCTTGTTGCCTAGTCCTCTCCCCACAGTCTGTTTCTCCCCCCACCAATATAGTCTGACCCCTCTCTAACCTAACTACCCCTTTATTTTGTACATTGGCCTCCCTCCTCAGCCCTAGTTTAAACACTCCGCCACCCCAGCTAGAATTCTCTCTCCCAGCACAGCGGACCCCCTTCCATTTAGGTGCAAATCATCTGCAGAATATAGTTTGTACCCCAATGAAAAGTCAGCCCAGTGCTCTAGGAACCCAAAGCCTTCTCCTCTACACCAAGACTTAAGCCATGCATTTAACTCCCTGAGCTCCCGCTGTCTTTCCTATGATGCGCATGACACAGGCAGTATTCCTGAGAATACAACCTTGGAGGTCCTTCCCTTCAGCTTGTAGCCTTGTTCTTTAAAATTATTCTAAAGGCTCCTCCACCTACCATTTATTCTGTCGTTTGTACCGACATGGACCACAACAGCTGGATCATCACCAGCCCCTCCCAGCAATTTGTCCACCCGTTCCACCACATGCCGAACCCTGGCACCAGGGAGACAGCAAACCATTCGGTTGAGGCGGTCTTGGTGACAAATTATTCTATCCGTCTTCCTGATTATAGAATCCCCTACAACTATCAATTGTCTTGGCTTACCTGCATTACCATCCCACCGACTACTAGATGGGCTGTTCTCCTGGCTGTTAGGGAGATCAGTATCCACTAGGGCTCCCATTTCTGAGACCGACACCCTCGCATCATCACCCAACTTGGCAATTTTGCTTGGAATGTCAGAAACCGGATTGGCCTTCCTTTTCTTTGACCCCTTTCTACTTCCCCTAACTACATTAACCCAGCTACTTACCTGATCCTGCTCACCCATGTCTTCACCCTCCAGTTCTAACCCACTAACTGCATGCTCCGTGAGCAGCAAGCTCAGCTCAAGATTGTCTATCCTCCTCAGTGTTGCATTCTGCTCCTCAAGATCTCTAATGCGAGCTTCCAGGTGAACAACATGCTCAGATCTGCCACATCTGCCTTTTATCTGCTTTGTTCTTGGGTGGCGAGAACCAGTGTAGGACTTCCCGCTTTAAAAAAACCTTACAGTAAGTAAACAAGGGGGTGGGGAATTTGCCCAAAGGTCATGGAAAACAGACATCATGCCATTCTATCATTGGCATCTGGTACCATAATGGGGTCCATTTTGATATTTGCTATAAGGCCACTGGTCACAAGGTAAAATGGTGGTGAGGGAAAGATCATGAACAGAGTGATGGTAGAAAAGAACTGTATTTTCAAGATATGTTATAAAAAAAGCCATTATTTTGAGGAAAGTTGTAGTATATGAATTATAAAGTTAATAAGGATATCAAAGATTGCAAACAAAGGATATCCCCAAAATATTTTTTGCATATAATATGAGCATTGTTATTTGAGACTTTTTAAAGATCAAACAGAAAAAAGAATGTCCTTAATATTAACCTTTGTCAGGCATCTGCGCAATTTCCTTAAATGAAGCCAAACAATCTGCTTAGGTATAAAAACAGGACGTAAATTTAATTACTTTGCAAAATATATTAAATATGTCTTGCAAGATTCATAACATAGAAATAATTCAAGTGAACAGTATCTCACCTCCAGGCTGAAAATCTTCGGTGGGAATAATTGTGTTGTATTCAAAGTAAAGAACATCTGCTAAGGTAGAAACCGATCACAGTTTTTCGTCTGGGGCTTTTGTTTAATGGATATTATGTACTTTGAACAAATGCACAACTTGATTTTCATTTGGGCAAAGTCACCTAAATGTAATAATCAAAGATTTTAACTAGAGGCATTCTACACTGACTGTAAGAAGATCTTTAGTATCGCTGACACAAGGAGATCATTTAGAACAAAAAGTATATATATATATATATATATATATATATATATATATATATATAAAGTATTAGCTATTGACATTTTACGCACCATGGCATGCCCTTGGCCATTTTATATCTCGGCATGTGGTCTTCTTTCATGTAGTTGTTGCTATCAGAACAAAGCAGGAAATAATTTATTAGCTTACTGCCATTGATTTCTGTCTCCTTTGAGCAATCCTGTCTTTAGACTTCAAAATGAAATACACATCCTTCGAAAAAGGGGCAACAAGTGTCCCTGTAGCTTAGAACATTTTTTAGGGATAATTATTATGACACTGCAAGTGTTTTGTCATTTTTCTAGTTTCGTTTTTTCTTCTCTTTTATTGTGATTTCCAGGTGAGTTCTTTCCCATTGGCATTTTATTTAAGTCTCTCCAGATTTTTGTGTTAGAGACAAAATTTAAGACTGCAATTTATTGTTCATAATCATTGTATTGTGAGTGCGGAACGAGAAACTTCTAGCATATTTTAGCTTTGTACTGCACTCCCTATTTAAATGGGATGGAATTTAAGCAGAAAGATAGAAAAAGAATCCCTTCACACGGGACAAAAATGCAGTGGAATATCTATGTGTAAATTCAACATGGTATTACAGTAGCATCAAAGGGGATGCAAAAAAAAAAAATCCACTGACAGAACTTGCTTGAATTGGCCTGCGTTGCGAATTCTCAATATGCAGCATGTCAATTTATCTTGTAAACAATGCAGAATTTCTGGGCTGAAATTCCGAATGAAAATTCGGCAATATTTCCATCCCGTGTGCAGGAAGTCTAAGGCTAGGTTCACACGACCTATTTTCAGGCGTAAACGAGGCGTATTATGCCTCGTTTTACGCCTGAAAATAGGGCTACAATACGTTGGCAAACATCTGCCCATTCATTTGAATGGGTTTGCCGACGTACTGTGCAGACGACCAGTAATTTACGCTTCGTCGTTTGACAGCTGTCAAACGACGACGCGTAAATTGACTGCCTCGGCAAAGAAGTGCAGGGCACTTCTTTGCAACGTAATTTGAGCCGTTCTTCATTGAACTCAATGAAGAGCAGCTCAAGATTTACGGCTGTCAGAGACGCCTCGCATAATACGAGGAGGAGCATTTACGTGTGAAACGAGGCAGCTGTTTTCTCTTGAAAACAGTCTGTCTTTTCACACGTAAATGCCTGCTACCGTGTGCACATACCCTAAAAGAGAACCTGTAAGCTGCCTCTGTTTTGGTAAATCCTTGCATTTCCCATGAAATAACAATTCTTGATCATCTTTTCTTAGAAATCTGCGTTGTTCTGTTATCTCTTCAGAAGCTGTGTGAATAAGTTGACAACAATCACCTTGTCAAAAGTCCCCACACAGTCCGACTGTCAGCACTGATTTAAAAGCTATGTAGACCTTGGAAAGCAATATTAAAAAAATAAAAAATGTCTATCAGTGTATTTGGTGCAATTTTCTAATTAGTTTTTATTAAAGATTATTTTTACCTTTTGAGATACAGCTGCTTTGTATTCTGTATACAGAGCAGATGTATCTTGCGCTGAACCCTGAATCTGTCAAGTCAGTGGGACTGACTGGTTACAGCTTGATCGTTAACTGCTAGATTTTGCAAGTCAGACGCGCAGGACCCGCTTTTACTGAACCCATCAGTCCCGCTGACCTGATGGATACAGGATTCAGCGCAAGATACATTTGCTCTGTATACAGGATACAGAGCAGCTGTATCTCAAAAAGTTAAAATAATTTTTAACGAAATGTAATTACAAAGTTGCACCAAACACACTGATACACATTTAAAACAAACAAAAAAATTGCTTTAGAAGGTGTACATATTCTTTAACTTTAGTTTTAAAGTGTATAGGGACACACCCCAATCATAAGTGAAGTTGTAACACCCAGTTATCAATTTATTCATACATTTCCAGTAGGAATAACAGAGGAATGGCACAACACAGAGTTTTAGGAAAAGATTATCCTGAACTGCTATTTTATTGGGAATGCAAGTATTTACTAAATCAGAAGAGATGACGGGTCCTCCTTAACCATGGACCTGATAGCCGGGAATTCCTGCTAATATAAAATTGGCTAAAAATAGTCTGGAACACAAGACATTCTCCACTGTTCTCTTATTTTTCTTTCCCACAAATGTAATTGAATAAATAGTGTAACTGATGTCCTAAGGAGAGGAGCATTAAGACACAAGCACAAGTCTTGAATACACAGCAGATAGTACTTAAAATGGTCAGGAAATTTAGATCAGTGCTTAATTATTGACATTTTCCTATGTATTAATGATATAATATTATGTTTTCAAGAGATTGTATCCCTGCACGTTTACTAATCATGCAGCATATACTGTATATAACTATTACTCTAGTTACAACTGACATAATATTGATTAAAATGCATGTAGAACATAACTAATTACATTCCAGAGATTGTACTTTACTCTTATTCATTGCATTTAGTAATATACAAAAGCAAAGTTAAATTGAACAAAATGAATAAACCAAATTAGATGTTTCAATTCTGCTTAATAATTACACATAATTACATGTATATAGTAATGCTGGTTTCTTAGCTATTGCTATCACTAGGGTTGTTACAATTCTGTAATTACAAAAGCAATTCTATCACATATTCCCTAATAACATTTCTTATACAATAGAATTAAGTACAAGCTTTCCTAAACAAATAATTGTTTCCCATAAGTGGTTTACAGTATTATTCATTTTAATTTACCTTTAAATCTGCATTATTAAAATATTTATACTTTGGAAATAGAGTTGAATATTAACATTTTCAGGACAAAGTCTTTTTTTTTCTATTTTTCATCCCCATGCTTGTTTTTACAGCATTTACCGTGCTTTAAAAATGCTGGGACAAAAATGTCTTTGGATTTTTATTTTTTTTTAGGCCCCTGGCTGGCATAGCAACCCATTTGCACCTCGCCATTGCTTTGCTGGGCGGGTGATGGGATGACAGAGGGAGCGTCTAACAACTTAGATACTGCAGTCGCTATTGACCGCAGTATCTAATGGGTAAACAGTACCGGTCGTTGCAGCAGGGTGTCAGCTGTATGTTATAGCTACCATCCGCTGCTAATGCTGCAGACTCAGCTCCTAAGCCTGCGCCATTGCAGCGCTGTACATATTCAGGGTATTGCACGAGAATCTTAGCACCAAGCAGTTAATTGGGTTTTCTAGTTACAGCAAGTAAAAAGCATTATCACTATATAATATACAGTTCTGAATTTTGCTAATATAGTTGGTGTATCAACTTCTTATCGTTTTCAAGATCTCTGCTTGCTGTCATTGGATGAAGGGTTTCATTGTTTATGTCCAAGAGGTTGAATATCTGTCTTGGTCATGTGATGATCACACAGATGCACTGCTCATTACAAGAAAGAGCTCTGATGCCAGTAAGGCTATGTTCAGACAGTAGAAATTTGTGCTGTGGATTCACTGCAGATTTCACCCTGTACATTGAAAGAGTGAAATCTGCAGTAAAAATCTGTGGCTTTTTTGCAACATTATGAGCATGCTGCAGATTTTCAATTTTCATGCAGAATTTTTCTACTACTCTTGGATGGGGTTTTGTAAAACCCCATACACCATTATTTGTACTGTACATTGTTTACTACCAGAGATTTTTCCTAGGTCGAGATAACACACGCAGTTTTGATGCCATTTGCGGTGCCGTCTTTGTCTGTTTTTTTCAGCCCAGGAGTGGACACAAAAGAAAGGAGATGCATCCGTCTTTTCTTTATACCTTTACTTATTTTAGGATCCACTTCTGGCTTTGACTAAAAAAACTGAGTGAAAAACTGCACCAAAAACTGTGTCAAAACTGCATGCGTGATCCTGGCCTAACACTGGATTATTGAAACCCAGCTTTAGTGTAATTAGATACAATCCGATTAAGCGCAGTTTCTTATTTGAGTGGATAGATACTACAAGTTCTATTATTACTGACAAGATGACAAATGCCTACTGATAGAACGTAAACAGACTTTAATGATATGCAATAAGTGTCAATGGAGAGGTAACGGAGATTTTTCAGGCAACATTGATTCCAAAACATATAGGCCTGGAAATGTCAATGCTTTTTACATATTAGTTTTGAAAGAGATAAAACAAACTAATTACTACGTGCTATTGAAAATCCATGTTTTGTACAAATTGCTGAGAAAACTCATTAAGTGAAATTGGGATGTTTGTTATATAATAAATCTGCTTACAAAATATCTCAAGGTAAGTGAAATTGGTATGCGTCTGTCAGTAGAGTTAGATTAATCCTTCAGAAATGTATTTAGAATTAACTGGTTGGAGGCGCTTCATGATGTGAGAGTTGTTGGGAACATTGGAAAAGAGCACAATTCCTGAAAAAGAACGCCTTATCTTTTTATGTTGCTTGTAGAGCACTAACATATTCTGAAATACTGTACAGATAATGTTATCACTCACATCAGTCCCTAATTTAATTTCCTTATATCAACCACACATGCACTATGGCAAATTTTGTAGAATCACAATAAATCACTATGATATTTGGGTTTCGGAAGAAACACAAGGAAAGCATACAGATTTGAACCCAGGACCCCAGCGGTGCATGCATCAGTGCTAAACACTAAGTCACCATGCTGTACAGAGCTTGCTAAAAATGTTAGATGTACATACTCAAAGAAAGCTTCGTCTAAATTACATAATTTTCCTAATTTTAAATTGGGTGCCATTTCCTTTTTTTGGGAGGTTCATTAAATCCTACCGTCAAGCACCAATTGAAGGGTTGTACAACCTTGTTTTGTTGTAATGGAAATATTTTAAGATTGCGATACGGATGTAGATACAGATTCTTAACCATAAAACCATCCATAGTTTAGCTCTGTCCTACATATCTTGACTCATCTCGGTCTACAAGTCTTCTCATGTCCTTTACTCTACTAGCGATCTACATTTATCATCCTCCCTTATAAAATTCCCTCACTCATATCGCAAGGATTTCTCTCCTGCTTCACCTGTACTCTGGTTTGCTCTTCCTCATTACTCTGAGGATTTATCCTCGTACGCTCTTTTACATTTCTCTTGATAACACATTCCTTTAGAATTAATTAACCTTCACCATAATATTAAGCAATGGATTTATACTATAAATTGTATTCCTTTTCATCTACAATTCAACTACTGTTCTACTCCATTTGACAGCCCCCCTATTACTATTACTATTTATCATGCCCTTAATATTTGCATGTGACTAGTCTACTGTCCAAACTAGCACTTACACCCACTGTGTCCTCATCATCACCATGAGCAAGGCCCCATTGGTTAATACTGACCACAATGTCTATTACGCTGTATTCCAATTGGAAGTTGGGGTTTCTCAACTGTAAAGCACAGCAGAATATGTTGGCACTATATAAATAAAGAATAACCGTAATAATGAGAGTGTTCAATAAAATGTCTATAAAATGTATAGGGCAGACTACAGCAAATTTTGTACTGTAGCCCTTTTTTAACAGTGACTCTATCAGCATGGCTTCACTTTGATTCATTAAACGCTTGATCTTCCCACGTTAGTCACGAGGATCAAGTTTGCAGTGATTTGGGAGAATTGGCTTCTATCTGACTTGCCAAATGGAACTATCTTATTAAATTGGTATTATGGTTTTAGCACATTAAGCTTGTTCATTGAATGATAAAAAGACCCAAGACAAGAACCCCCTAATATAGACCTGAAACCAGATTCCCCTAAATCCAGATCCCAGACACCCCGTAATATAGACCTCAGACCAGCCTCTCCCTTAATACAGACCCCAGACCCCTTTTATTAAAGAGCTCAGACCAGACTCCCTTTAATACAGACACAAAACCAAAATTTTCTAGTGAACCAAATCAATAATCAATAACTCAGATATAAATTGATAATAAACTTTATTAGTCCCCCAGAAGAGGACAAAATACCCACCTATAATTATTAGACAAACATTGTACAAGACAGTTTAAAAAACATAAGTAAAAACGGTCCCAGGTGAAGACATGCCACATCAATCACTAATGTAATATATTTATTTTGTCTTATGATTTATATATATGTTTGGGATATGTATATATATATATATATATATATATATATATATATATATATATATATATATATATATATATACACTACCGTTCAAAAGTTTAGGGTCACTCAGAAATTTCCTTATTTTTGCAAGAAAAGCACAGTTTTTTTCAATGAAGATAACATTAAATTAATCAGAAATACACTCTATACATTGTTAATGTGCTAAATGACTATTCTAGCTGCAAACGTCTGATTTTTAATGCAATATCTACATAGGTGTATAGAGGCCCATTTCCAGCAACCATCACTCCAGTGTTCTAATGGTACATTGTGTTTGCTAACTGTGTTAGAAGGCTAATGGATGATTAGAAAACACTTGAAAATCCTTGTGCAATTATGTTAGCACCGCTGTAAACAGTTTTGCTGTTTAGAGGGGCTATAAAACTGACCTTCCTTTGAGCTAGTTGAGAATCAGGAGCATTACATTTGTGGGTTCGATTAAACTCTCAAAATGGCTAGAAAAAGAGAGCTTTCATGTGAAACTCGACAGTCTATTCTTGTTCTTAGAAATTAAGGCTATTCCATGCGAGAAATTGCCAAGAAACTGAAGATTTCCTACAACGGTGTGTACCACTCCCTTCAGAGGACAGCACAAACAGGCTCTAACCAGAGTAGAAAGAGAAGTGGGAGGCCCTTCTGCACAACTGAGCAACAAGACAAGCACATTAGAGTCTCTAGTTTGAGAAATAGACGCCTCACAGGTCCTCAACTGGCAGCTTCATTAAATAGTACCCGCAAAACGCCAGTGTCAACGTCTACAGTGAAGAGGCGACTCCGGGATGCTGGCCTTCAGGGCAGAGTGGCAAAGAAAAAGCCATATCTGAGACTGGCTAATAAAAGGAATTAGATTAATATGGGCAAAAGCACACAAACATTGGACAGAGGAAGATTGGAAAAAAGTGTTATGGACAGACGAATCAAAGTTTGAGGTGTTTGGATCACACAGAAGAACATTTGTGAGATGCAGAACAACTGAAAAGATACTGGAAGAGTGCCTGACGCCATCTGTCAAGCATGGTGGAGGTAATGTTATGGTCTTGGTTTGCTTTGATGCTGGTAAAGTGGGAGATTTGTACAAGGTAAAAGGGATTTTGAATAAGGAAGGCTATCACTCCATTTTGCAACGCCATGCCATACCCTGTGGACAGCGCTTTGATTGGAGCCAATTTCATCCTACAACAGGACAATGACCCAAAGCACACCTCCAAATTATGCAAGAACTATTTAGGGAAGAAGCAGGCAGCTGGTATTCTATCTGTAATGGAGTGGCCAGTGCAGTCACCAGCTCTGAACCCCATAGAGCTGTTGTGGGAGCAGCTTGACCATATGGTACGCAAGAAGTGCCCATCAAGCCAATCCAACTTGTGGGAGGGGCTTCTGGAAGCATGGGGTGAAATTTTTCCCGATTACCTCAGCAAATTAACAGCTAGAATGCCAAAGGTCTGCAATGCTGTAATTGCTGCAAATGGAGGATCCTTTGACGAAAGCAAAGTTTGAAGGAGAAAATTATTATTTGAAATAAAAATCATTATTTCTAACCTTGTCAATGTCTTGACTATATTTTCTAGTCATTTTGCAACTCATTTGATAAATATAAGTGTGAGTTTTCATGGAAAACACAAAATTGTCTGGGTGACCCCAAATTTTTGAACGGTAGTGTATATATGTATATATATATATATATATATATATATATATATATAGGTTATACTCCCTTTAATATAGACCCATACCTCCTTTAATATAGAACTTAGACTAGACACCCCCTTAACACAGACCACAGACCAGATGTGCAAATTCCCACCTCTCCCTGTTCCTGCAGTTCTCTTCACTCTGACGTGGGGATTGCAGGAACGGGGATACGTGAGTATATTATTAAAAATACACTCTGCCTGCTCTTCTTGGAGATCCTCCCTTTTTCTGAGAGTCTCTTAGACATTCCGGGAGAGTTGTATGTTGGACACCCATCCCTTAAAACGACAAAATAAATATTTTTGTTTTTCCATTTGCATTAGCTAGATAGCAAAAGTGTGTCCTACTGTGACTCACAACCAGCCCTGATATAGCAGCTACGACATAATGACAGAACCCTGATGTTCACTAGATCTGTCCTGTAATCCATAAGATTTAGACAGGAGATGACGGTACCACATCCTGCCATGTATACACAATACTCGCTGAGCCCTGTGCATACAACTTTGTATACAAAATCTTCTGCCTCTCTGGAGAGTCCACAGGTAATTAGTATGGGAGGTCCAAAGCATCAAAAAATTAGTAACTTATAGAACCAGACTTACAGTATGTGGTTTTTATGGGACAAATGCAAATTTGGATTTTTTGGGTTTTCGGTTAAACACATTGCAGGAGACTTACTATATAATTTGCACCAGTATTCTTGGAAAAAGGTATCAAATTTTGGCGCACATCTGTTTTGTGCAAAAATGTGCAACTTTTATTTTACTTTTACGCCGCTCTACTTTTAAAAATGTAGCATGGACAAATTTATTATCATTCCAGAAATTGGTGTAAATCAAAGCGGAATTCAGTTTTCATTTAGAGTCTTACTCGAGCATGCTTCTAACAAAGACTGGCATATGAAACAAAGTCTTAGTAAATCTGTGCCCTTGTATATTAACCGTGACACAAATCCTGTTATATATATCCTCCTGTTTCTCAGTCTAATTTCGTTTCAAGGTGTAACAGTCATTTTAATGTGCAGATAGTTATATAAGTGTTGTATCTGTATATCAAAAGCTGCTTATTACAGAAAGGAAAAATGCCATGTGATATAAAAGGTATAATACAGTATATCAATTGGTTTACTCCTTAGCTTTGACAATGTCATTTCCATCACACTCTATTGTTTTCACAAGGTCATTATCTGACACGTTTAACAATTCGAGGCTAGAGTATCGTGTGTCATATTTAATAAGCTGCCATTCCACTAAGTTATTTATTTGTAAAGAAAGGGAAAGAGATTCTGTAAGGTTAAAGCATAATGATGTACTCAACCAACCGAGCTTAGGAACAATGATCCAACAGTTCATTAGCTCTTTTTTGGTGGACATGGCGTTTTATCTTCTCGTAAAATATATAACACTTTATGTTTCATGTAATGGTGCCTTTAAACTAACTTACAAATCGCAATTTCCTATGACATTCGGCAAACTACAGAGGGTAAGAAGCACTGTAGGATGACTATGACGATCAATAATGTTATTGAGACTCTAGTCGAATTATTAAGAAAAAAGTATGAACATGAAACTTGTTCAAACTTCTATAGAGGGATCTTTTCAACTTACTGTATAGAGATTAAATTCTGTGCCATATTAATGGACTGCTTGGAATAAAAACCCACTTTCTTTAATGCAAATCACCAGAACAAGCTCTGTACAGACGCAGGGCCAGAATGGACTGCTAGAAGTGAGCTCAGAAGTCTACAGAATTCTGAACGTGACCCTAGATGACAATGGACTTTAATGCTATAACTCAGGATCAATAATGCAATGTATTAAAAAAGTTTCTCAACTTTTTATGAAGCCCAGTGTTTCTCAAAATGGGCTCTAGGAAAATACAGGGTTCCACCAAGAGGTCCCAGAGGTTCTCTAATATGAAAATGGGTTATGAGGAAACATGACACTGATGCTAGTTATGGACACAGAAAGATCCATTGGTGCAGCCAATCACCTCTTCATATGATTACTTACTTCTCATGTAGACAAAAAGTCACCACTTTTAGTGGTGGACTTCTAAGAAATACTGTACAAGAGAAAATCAGTAATGGGCCTTCATATTGATATTTTGACCAAACATGTACTTCTTGTAGCCCTCAAAGTTGTTCTCCGGTTTCAGCAAATTAATGTTATCTTTTGTATAATTAAAAGTTGGAAAAATTTCTAATATACATTCTGTATTCATTTCTCATGGTTTTCAAGATCTCTGGTTATTGTTATTCAGTAGGAACATTCATTGTTTACTTTCAGTGGATAACATTCGGTCCATGGACACAGGTGCATGGCTCGTTACAGTATGTGTATCATAGCTGTGTCTTCTAACGATCCCAGCACCAGTGTGTCCATTACATGACCATGGACAGAATTTTATCCCCTGGAAGTTAAACAATGAATGTTCCTACTGAATAACAACAAGCAGAGATCTTGAAGACATCGAGGAATTAACACAGAAAATATATAAAAAAAATTGTATAATGTGTAATTCTACAAAAAAAAAATACAATTCTGAAACTGGACAACCCCTTTAAAGCAAACAACAGCACAACCTGTTTTTTTACTCCTGTCCAAATTATTAACAGGATAAGTCCAGCTGTGGGTATCATGACTTCTCAGCCCAATATTGCCCTTTCGCCCTCCAACTGTGCACGTTTTCTTCATAGAACCTTTATGGTGGGAAGGTCCAAGGGAACCAATTACCTCATCAGAAAGACAGTCTGCGATAGAACACATGTAACACCATTGTTTGCTTCCCAGTAAGCTGGATATCATTAGCAACTAATAGCTACATGACTCTGAGACATTGTAAAATTGTAAGTAAAATCCAAATTTTATTATTTTCTTACAGAATTTACTATTTCTTAATTCATCTCATGTGATGGTTCTTGTTACATCTCCTACTGGGGAACCAAGTCCTCTAGGCCGCATTCATTTTGGCGCGAATTAAACTAGGGTCTAAAGTCTAAGAAATCTTCCCATTCTTCACTCTTAACAATCGCAAGAAGATATGCACTTTTGCCCGTCAGATTTCCAAGTATAGAATAGTCACCGATTGGCAATTTGTTTACATTTTAAGAAAGTTTAAACTTCGATTAATCCCTTGGCGCAATGCACCATACATCTACAGAGATAGTATGGGAACAGGAGCAGTGTCTGTACTATTTGTAGAGGGTGTAAGCTGTAGATTGTACATGCTGTTATGGCAGGGATCGGAGATCGCTCTAATCTTGGGCGTTAAACCCTTTAGTAAGGACCGCAGTATCTAAGTGGTGAGAAAGGGGGTTCCGTCTCTAAACTCATTGGTGCCCCCATGTTTCGATTGTGGGGTGCCAATGGGTTGTCAACCGGGTTTAAAGAAGGCCTTCTGGTGTGCCATGTGTCTGCAATGTGTTAAGGGCCAGACCTAATAAGCTGCCTGTCAATTTTACACTAACAGGCATATTATTGCTTTGTATTATGTAAGCGATGAAACGATCACATGTCCAAGATTCATAGCCGGACTAAAAATAAATAAATGAAGAAACAAGTAAAATATAATGTTTAGAAAAGGAAATCAGAAGTAAAGGGAAAAAACAATATGTCAATATGTTAAAAAAAAAAAACTAATTATATCAACGCAACCGTAATGAGCTGTACTATAAAATGCAGGTGTTATTTATTCCACACAGTAAATGCTGTAAGAAAAACAATGGCAAAATTGCGATTATTTTTTTTTTGTGCAGCCCCCCTCCCAATAAATGGAATAAAAGTTGATCAATAAGTCCAATGTACTCCAAAGCGGCACCAATGAAAAAATTAGCCCCTTGAAGATCCGTCAACAATAAAAAAAATAAAAAATATTACCACTCCTAGAATGTGGTGACGCAAAAGCAAATGATTAAAAGAAATATGTTTTCATTGTGCAAAACGGAAAAAAAGACTATATAAACTTGGTATTGCTGTAATCGTAACAATCCTAAATAAAAATAGTGTATTTTTATACCCGCAGATACAATTGAATACTATGGCAGAGCAAGGAGCTATCAGCTCCCTGCTCTGCCATTCCCTAGACTACATACTTCGTTAAGCTTGCAGCATATCAGACGCTAGGACAGCATCCCTGCGCAGGCCGGCGCAATGACATCACTGGATCATGCCATACGACACAAGGGTTTTTTCTCAACGTCTCATAGGCTGCAGGACTGAGGAGACTGTGCAGCACTATTCATTGTGGAAACTGAGCTAGGTGAGCATAAGGTTTTTTTTATTTGTTCTGGTGGCAATATCGACAAGGAGGGGGTATGTGGCACTATCTACAAGAGGGGTATGTGGCACTATCTACAAGAGGGGTATGTGGCACTATCTACAAGGGGGGTGTGGCACTATCTTCAAGGGGTGGTGTGTGGAACTATCTACAGGGGACTGTGAGACACTATATAAAGGGGGTGTGGGGCACTATCTACAGGTGTCTCTGATTAGAGCTCCAAAACATAACTTCCTCAGGGCCGCAGAAATGTCAAATTTGCCCCAAGGGTAAATACAAGGATACTTACTGCTGGGGCTCTGTATCTAAGCCTATTATGTGTGATACTGTCTGCTGGGACCCTGTATCTAAGCCTATCATGTATGATAATGACTGCTGGGGCCTTGTATCTAAGCCTATCATGTGTGATACTGACTGCTGAGGCTGTGTATCTAAGCTTATTATGTGTGTTACTGTCTGCTGAGCCTATGTATCAAAGCCTATCATGCGTGCTACTGTCTGCTGAGTCAATGCATCTTATCCTATCATGTGTGATTCCATCTACAGAGTCACTGTATCTAATCCTATCATGTTGGATACTGTCTGCTGGGACATTATATCCAATTCTATCCAGTGGTGTAGCTATAGGGGACGAAGCCTTATAGATATGCTCTCTCTGATAGATATATACTGTATATATAAATATTTTTCAGGGGGTGGTAAACATATGTCTTGGGGCTTGTGCCCCTGATGGTTTAAGACCCTAACAAATCCCCTGGCTGTGTAGATGGCAACATTAAAACATTTGGGATTTTGGAACGGAGTGATGAAAAAAAAGGAAAAATCACTGTGTCAATTCTCCTGACATGTCTGTTTTAGTAAATAATAATATTCCCCACAAAATAACAGTTCTGGAGCATCTTTTCTTAGAACTCCAGGGAATGGTGACACAAAGTTGTGAATTTATTCAAGGATTTCTAGGAGGAATTACAGGGGAACGGAACAATGCAGCGTTCTAAGAGAATATGTTTCAGAATTGGTATTTCAAGGGAAATGCACGTATTTATTAAAATAGACATGTTAGAAGAGGTGACAGGTCCTTTTTAACCCCTTCCCTCTTTGGCCACTTTTGACCTTCCTGAGAGAGCCTCATTTTTCAAATCTGACATGTTTCAATTTATGTGGTAATAACTCCCGAATACTTTTACCTATCCAAGCGATTCTGAGATTGTTTTCTCGTGACACATTGGACTTTATGTTACTGGCAAAATTTGCCCGATACATTCAGTATTTAATTGTGAAAAACACAAAAATGTAGCGAAAAATTGCAAAAATTAACATTTTTCTCAATTTAAATGTATCTGCTTGTAAGACAGGCAGTTATAACACACAAAAATGTTGCTAATTAACATCATCCATATGTCTACTTTAGTTTAGCATCGTTTTTTGGATCATCATTTTTTTTTTCTAGGACGTTACAAGGCTTAGAACTTTAGCAGCAATTTCTCACATTTTCAAGAAAATGTCAAAATGCTATTTTTACAGGGGCCAGTTCAGTTCTGAAGTGGCTTTGAGGACCTTACATATTAGAAACTCCCAATAAGTCACCCCATTTTAAAAACTGCACCACTCAAAGTATTCAAAACAGCATTTAGAAAGTTTCTTAACCCTTTAGACATTGCGCAGGAATTAAGGCAAAGTAGAGGTGAAATTTACAAAGTTCATAATTTTTTTCCAGAAGTTCATTTTGAATCCATTTTTTTTGTACCACAGAAGGTTTTACCAGAGAAATTCAACTCAATATTTATTTCCCAGGTTCTTCAGTTTTAGGAAATATCCCACATGTGGCCCTAGTGTGCTACTGGACTGAAGCACCGGCCTCCGAAGCAAAAGTAGCACCTAGAGTATTTTGGGCCTCCTTTTTATTAGAATATATTTTAGGCACCATGTCAGCTTTGAAGAGGTCTTGTGGAACTCAAACAGTGGAAACCCCCCAAAAGTGACCCCATTTTGGAAACTAAACCCCTCGAGGAATTTATTTAGGGGTGTAGCAAGCATTTTGACCCCACAGGTTTTTTGCAGAAATTTTTGGAAATAGGCTGTGAAAATGAAAATCAACATTTTTTCAAATAAAATGTAGGTTTAGCTAATTTTTTTTTCATTTCCACAAGGACTAAAGGAGAAAAAGCACCATAAAATTTGTAAAGAAATTTCTCCCGAGTAAAACAGTACCCCACATGTGGTAATAAATGGCTGTTTGGACACACGGCGAGGCTGAGAAGGGAAAGAGCGCCATTTGGCTTTTGGAACTCAAATTTAGCAGGAATGATTTGTGGTGGCCATGTCGCATTTGCAAAGCCCCTGAGGGGACAAAACAGTGGAAACCCCCAACAAGAGACCCCATTTTTGAAACTACACCCCATGAGGAAATTATCTAGGGGTACAGTGAGCAGTTTAACCCCACAGGTGTTTTACAGAACTTATTGGAAGTAGGCCTTAAAAATGAAAATCTAAATTTTTTCAAAGAAAATGTAGGTTTAGGTATTTTTTTTTCATTTCCACAAGGACTGAAGGAGAAAAGGCACCACAACAGTTGTAAAGCAATTTCTCCCGAGTAAAACAATACCCCACATGTGGTCATAAACGTCTGTTTGGATACACGGTATGGCTCAGAATGGAAGGAGCACCATTTGGATTTTGTAATGGTTTCTGGGCGCCATGTCACATTTGCTGAGCCCATGCAGTACTAGTACAGTGGAAACAACCCAAAAGTGACTCAATTTGGGAAACTGCACCCCCTGAGGAATCATCTAGGGGTATAGTAAAAATTTTGATCCCAAAGGTTTTTTGCTGAATTAATTAGAATTAAGCCATGAAAATGAAAAATATATTTTTTTTCCAACAAGATGTAGATTTAGATCAACATTTTTCATTTTTACAAGGAATAGAGAAGAAAAAGCACCCCAACATTTGTAAAGAAATTTCTCCCGAATACGGTAACACCCCATACGTGGTTATAATAAGCTGTTTACATTTATGGGAGCATTGAGAAGAAAAGGAGCGGTATTTATCTTTTGGAGCGTCGATTTTGCTGGAATGGTTTGCGGACGCCATGCTGCATTTGCAAAACCCCTGATGTACCAAACAAAAGTGACCCCGTTTTTAGAAACTACACCCCTAAAGGCATTTATCAAGGGGTGTAGTGAGAATTTAGACTCCACAGGTGTTTTTCGGAAATGAATACGCAGTGGATGGTGCAAAGTGAAAATTGCAATTTTTCCACTGATCTGCCTATTCAGCGCACAATATGTTGTGCCCCTAGAGAATCTTACCCCATAAATTGTTAAGCGGGTTCTCCCGGGTATGGTAATGCCTTACTTGTGGCCATAAATTGCTGTTTGGGCACACTGTAGGGCTAAGAAGGGAAAGACCAACCATTTTGAGCATGGATTTTGCTTGGTAGTAGTTCTGTTTGGGGTTTTGCTGGTATTTCAGTTTATAATGTGGGGGCATATGTAATCTGTGCGGAGACCGTCAGGGCATAATAAGAGGGTATAATAATGGGGTAAATAATACAATTATCCATAGATGTGTGTTACGATGTGAAGCGATCCGTTATGCACAGGCCGGTGTCGCACTGACAAACAGTTTTCTTTCTTATCCCCCTTTTGTAACGATCTGCACCTTTTGGGGACTTTTTCTCCTTTGTAGTTTGGGAAATATTGCTGGGAAAGTTTTGCGCTGGTATAATACGGGCACCCTCGCTTCCAGCGGATGTGCTATGTCCCTTCCCTTTCCTAGTTCCTAAATACTATGGCCCTGAAACTGAAGGAATGTTCCCCTCCGGCCTGCGCATTGAGATGTTTTTAATCACCGTATTACTAGTGCCATAACTTTTTTATTTTTCAGTTGATTGAGTGGTGTGCGGGCTTTTTTTTTTTCGAGACGGGCTGTAGATTTTATTGGTACCATTTTAGAACACATACCACTTTTTGATCACTTTTTATTATATTTTTTGATAAAGGAAATTACCAAAAACAAGCAATTCTGGAATAGTTTTTTATTGGTTTTTTTTTCGTCATCCACAGTGCGCCCTAAATTACATGTTAGCTTTATTCTGCGGGTCGATACAATTACGGTGATACCAAATTTATATTGTTTTTTTTATGTATTGCGGCTTTTGCACAATAAAATCCCTTTTTTTATAAAATCATTTGTTTTCTGTGTCGCCATATTCTAAGACCCATAACTTTTTTATTTTTGCATGCACAAAGCGGTGTCGGGGATTATTTTTTGAGGGACGGATTGCCGTTTTTAATAGTACTATTTTGGAGCAAATGTGACTTTGATCACTTTTTATAGCATTTTTTGGAAGGAGATGTGGCATAAAAACAAAAATTCTGGCTTTGTTTTTTATGTTTTTTTTTTTACCGCGTCCACCGTGCGGGATAAATTACATAATAGTTTTGTCGTTTCTGTCGTTTCGGACGTGGCGATACCAATTATGTATAGTGTTTTTAATTTTTACGGTTTTTCCCATAATAAAAGACTTACTATGGGAAAAAGGCAGTTTAGCTTTATTTTTATTTGAAACGTGTGTGTTTTTATTGTTTTACCACATTGTTATTAACTTTTTTTTACTTTTTTGACTTGTCCCACTAGGGGACTTGAGGGCCTGATGCCCCGATCGCTACTCTAATACACTGCACTACGTACGTAGTGCAGTGTATTAGCGCTGTCAGTTATTCACTGACAGCAAGCCTATGAGGACGCGCCGCGGGCGGGTCCTCATCGGCTCCCATACAAGGCAGACTCGGATGCCATTTTCTGGCGTCCGATTGCCACAGCAACCCAGTGATTGCATCACTGGCTTGCCGGTCGGGTTAAAACCTATCAGATGCTGCGCAATATTGAGCGCAGCATTTGAGGGGTTAATCAGCCAGATTGGAGAACAGCTCCAGTCCTGGCAGTTACAGGAGGGTGCCAGCTGTATAATACAGCTGTCACCCCGCGGTGATGGTGCCGGCTCTGCTTCTGAGCCCGCACCATCACTGCGACGTAACTGTACTGCACTTTGCGGGAACACCTTCCCTGCAGCGCTGTATATATACGGCCGATGTCGGGAAGGGGTTAAGGCCCAAAATAGCGACATCCTTAAGGGAACAATAAAGCCAGTTTTACTTTGTGTCTCAGCAGGGAGCAGCTGCCGGCTGAGACTGGCATAAATACATTAATAATTTTGCCCATCGTTCTCATCCTATGAAGTCCCACAAACAGATAGTTGCAAAGAAAATTGCTAACAGAATTTTCCCATGTTACATATTTATTTATTGATCAGATTCCCACTGGACACACATTTCTGATTTATTTGATTTGCCAAAATTGTCTCAGACAAGAAAAACATTTGAAAGTTAGGTCCACTTTGAAGCTAGTATTATTCACTACATATTACCAAATGGTTTATATGACACGTTTCTAATATTGATGTAAATGTTTCATTTCAGTAAATGAACAATCTGTACTGTATGTGTAGCTGCAGGTAGTTAAAGTCCTTGCAGCTGCCCATCCAGTATTAAAGAGGATCTGTCACCAGTTTCACAATTCTCTATCTCCTATGTCATTTAACAGGCGCTTTGCTGCTGATAACTACAGTGTGATTTGTTTTTAAAAAGTTTATTATTTTAAAAGCTTTGAGCATTTTTCTAAATATACTAATGTATATTAATAACTAACTAATAGCCAAATAGGAGGTGACTTTTTTTTCACTCTCAGCGGTGTAATGTTTTCTGTATGACGCTGTCCAATCAGCATACAGCTTCTCCCTCTTCCCTGCCCAGCAACAGTGTGATCATATAGTACACAGCTTCCATTCCCAACTATGTTTTCAACTGGCGATATCTCCGGTTGTGTCACACCTAGAACTGCGATCCTTGTGCCATATGAAAGATTAGAATCTCATCTTTCATATGCCACCGCTGTTCTAGATGGTCCACAGCCCGAGATATGGCTGTTTGAAGTGATCCCCCTTCCCTCCAGCCTCAGTCTCTCACAATGTGTGAAGAAGCTTCATGCTGATAGGACAGAGTCAGAGGCTGCTCGGTAGCTCTACCCCAGGAGAATCACTGCTGTTACCTCCCACTTCTCTAATAAAGGCTCATTTACATATTTATAAAATGCTCATAAATTTTAAAATAAAAAACGCTTTCGGACACAATTTGCACTAGCATTATCAGTGTGGCAGCGCCTATTAGATTAGCTAGAAGATAGGGCATTAATAAACTAGTGACAGCTCCTCTTTAAAGTAGAGACACTGCAAAGAGTACTGGAAGATCGTTTTGTTTCTGAGATACAGGAACAAAACGATCTTCCAGTACTCTTTGCAGTGTCTCTACTTTAAAAAGGAGCTGTCACTAGTTTATTAATGCCCTATCTTTTAGCTAATCTAATTGGCGCTGCCACACTGATAATGCTAGTGCAAATTGTGTCCCAAAGCCTTTTCTCTTTTGTTGTTATTTTGTTAATTGTTTTATATTTAATATTGTGTGACATTTTTAATGTGTATAAGTGTAGCTTTCAGAGTTCTATCCTGTCACTACATGGAAAAAAAAATCTTGACATAGTAGTTTTACTAGCTTGGATCTACCATTATGTCTGTATTGCAGAGAATAGTAAAAAAAAAACAAAAAAAAACAATCCCTACAAATAAGTAGAATAATATATTCAGGGCTCACCTTATGTTGGATGATGCCCTGTGTGGTATTTTCTGTTGCCATGCCCTACCCCCCATATATTATATGAATAACAATACGATACAGTGGTTTAGTAACAATGTTCTAGTCCCACTACTACTACATACTTCTAAAATAACAGACTATACAGTGCTAAAGTTCCAGTGCCACACAAGGAATATCACCATACAGTGCTTAAATAATTGCATCGCGGGGGGTGTGATGGCATGTCGGAGGGCACTGCTCCCCTGATACTAACAATTTAAATGCTGCAGTCGAAATTGATTGCTGCATTTAAGGGGTTGAACGGGTGGAATCAAAGTGATCTTTGATTCCGTCCATTACTGTGAGGTGTCGGCTGTATTACACAGCCGTCATTCACTAAATATGGAGCGAGCTCAGCCTTTGAGTCAACTCCATACGTCCCTTTAACGGCTGATACATACATGTACGTGGCATGTTGTTGAGGGGTTATTGTTTAAATATGTAAGGGAATAAGTTTGGCTTGAGACATGGCATTCATAGTGTCTGCATCAAACTTGCAGATGGTCGTGCAACTTTTTATAAATTTGGCAAATGGCCAACAAAATGCTTAACATTTTCAAGACAAAAGTCAGACCAAGAAAAGTGTAAATGTGCCCAAATATTTTCACTGATGCAAGAATCTTACAAATGACTCATATCAAACTGATACATTTTAACGAGATATGTAATGTCTTTTGGAATTTCCATTATTGTGGCATAGAGTGTAGAAACTTTGTAGTGACTACTTAACACTCATTGTAAAATTCAACAAATGGTGAGGTCTAGAATTCATAATGTCAAAGGATACAAGATGTAAAAGAGATACAATTTTCTGAAGGGGTTTTTTTTAGGAATTTTTGCTGCTAAAAGTAAAGCAAACAAATGGATGAATATATAAATATATATATGTATTTAAGCATGTATATATTATATATATTTATTTATATATATATATATATATATATATATATATATATATATATATATATATATATATATATATATATATGTACATAGTTATCAAATCCCATGCCACTATTTACACACTAGCAGTCATACAGTATTTTTCCCCAGAATGGTAAACTTGCACTAGTTTGCTTAAATGCCAATAAATATCTTGTTTCTCAGTTCATTTCCCAATACATCGTTCATCGCATTTGGGGGAATGTAATTTCCTTGATACTGATGATTGATAAATAATGTGTTCATTTCTTCTAAGTTTGAATAAGAAAGAAATGCGTAAAAGCAGCAGGTTTAACACATCATTTTATAGTCCTCTGGAGTTCAAAGTCTGGTGGAAAAATTTCAACTAAATCAAAATACTTTGGAATTGCAGCCAAGGGCACTGCTTAAAAAGACATATAGACCCTCTCCTGCTCAGGGAAAAAACAATGTTTGCTCATTTTGTTGTTATATACTGTAAGCACAGTGTAAATAAAATGTCAGTTTCGCCTGAAGTTCAATGTGAGTTGTGGATGATTGCTCAGCAAACCATGTAGTGAAACTTCGCTGCTGTGATTGCAGAGTCGGGGAAAAAATTGTGTTTTTAAGATAAATTACTTTCTAAAGCATGGCAATAGAAGTATCTCAGGGAAGTCACAACACATTATCTGTGGAACAGTTTGCGCCCAACTAATACCACTATATAACGATCTAGAATAAAAATGGGATCATATGAATATTTTGTCTTAAATATGTTTTCCTACTTGGGTGATAGTAGGCACATTATGCCAGTCTCTACTCCCCCAAGAGAATAAATTCTGCTTACAACAGCACCTTCTTTCTGCAGATGGTGAAAGCAGAGTGGCACAAGCAGTTGATTTTGATACAGTGAAGGAAATAAGTATTTGATCCCTTGCTGATTTTGTAAGTTTGCCCACTGTCAAAGACATGAACAGTCTAGCATTTTAAGGTTAATTTTACCAGTGAGAGATAGATTATATATATAAAAAAAAAAAAAGAAAATCACATTGTCAAAATTATATACAGTGAAGTAAATAAGTATTTGATCCCTTGCTGATTTTGTGAGTTTGCCCACTGTCAAAGACATGAACAGTCTAGAATTTTTAGGCTAGGTTGATTTTACCAGTGAGAGATAGATTATATATATATAAAAAAAAAAAAAGAAAATCACATTGTCAAAATTATATATATTTGTTTGCATTGTGCACAGAGAAATAAGTATTTGATCCCTTTGGCAAACAAAACTTAATACTTGGTGGCAAAACCCTTGTTGGCAAGCACAACAGTCAGACGTTTTTTGTAGTTGATGATGAGGTTTGCACACATGTTAGATGGAATTTTGGCCCACTCCTCTTTGCAGATCATCTGTAAATCATTAAGATTTCGAGGCTGTCGCTTGGCAACTCGGATCTTCAGCTCCCTCCATAAGTTTTCGATGGGATTAAGGTCTGGAGACTGGCTAGGCCACTCCATGACCTTAATGTGCTTCTCTTTGAGCCACTCCTTTGTTGCCTTGGCTGTATGTTTCGGGTCATTGTCGTGCTGGAAGAAACAGCCACGAGCCATTTTTAATGTCCTGGTGGAGGGAAGGAGCTTGTCACTCAGGATTTGACGGTACATGGCTCCATCCATTCTCCCATTGATGCGGTGAAGTAGTCCTTTGCCCTTATCAGAGAAACACCCTCAAAACATAATGTTTCCACCTCCATGCTTGACAGTGGGGACGGTGTTCTTTGGGTCATAGGCAGCATTTCTCTTCCTCCAAACACGGCGAGTTGAGTTAATGCCAAAGAGCTAAATTTTAGTCTCATCTGACCACAGCACCTTCTCCCAATCACTCTCAGAATCATCCAGATGTTCATTTGCAAACTTCAGATGGGCCTGTACATGTGCCTTCTTGAGCAGGGGGACCTTGCGGGCACTGCAGGATTTTAATCCATTACGGCGTAAGGTGTTACCAATGGTTTTCTTGGTGACTGTGGTCCCAGCTGCCTTGAGATCATTAACAAGTTCCCCCGTGTAGTTTTCGGCTGAGCTCTCACCTTCCTCAGGATCAAGGATACCCCACGAGGTGAGATTTTGCATGGAGCCCCAGATCGATGTCGATTGACAGTCATTTTGTATGTCTTCCATTTTCTTACTATTGCACCAACAGTTGTCTCCTTCTCACCCAGCGTCTTACTTATGGTTTTGTAGCCCATTCCAGCCTTGTGCAGGTCTATGATCTTGTCCCTGACATCCTTAGAAAGCTCTTTGGTCTTGCCCATGTTGTAGAGGTTAGAGTCAGACTGATTAATTGAGTCGGTGGACAGGAGTCTTTTATACAGGTGACCATTTAAGACAGCTGTCTTTAATGCAGGCACCAAGTTGATTTGGAGCATGTAACTGGTCTGGAGGAGGCTGAACTCTTAATGGTTGGTAGGGGATCAAATACTTATTTATCTGTGCACAATGCAAATACATATATATAATTATGACTATGTGATTTTTTTTTATATATATATATATATATATATATATATATATATATATATTAACCTAGCATAAAAATTCTAGACTGTTCATGTCTTTGACAGTGGGCAAACTTACAAAATCAGCAAGGGATCAAATACTTATTTCCTTCACTGTATATACCTCTGTACACCAGAATTATAAATTGTACATAGTAGGTGGAGGAGACCTGTTACAGACTTTTCATTGGTGTCTAGGAGCTTCATGCTATGCCTCTCATTCAACATTTAGGCCAGATTCACACGAACATGGGGAAACTCGGACATGAAAAACTTGATGTTTTCACGGATCCCCATAGACTTGAGTCTTTGGAGAGAACCGTGAAAACTGAACAAAATAGGACATGTTCTATTTTTCAACGGACTCTTCACACGGTCCGTTGAAACAACAGCCGTGTGAACGGCACAAATTTAAAAAAATGTGTCCGTGTGACGGCCGTTGTTTTAACGGCCGTCACACGGACGTACTCTATGTTCGTCGGAATTCGGCCTTACAGTGATGTCTTGAAAGGATTTCACCTCAGGGAAAGATGCCCGAAGCTGCTTTTTCCTTTTATAAAAAATTGCTGCTTAGGCTGATTTGGTTACGTTTTCCTAGGTGAGGGAAACTGGCTGTGATTGAGACCTCATTATTTCATCTTAGTCTTGTGGAGTAAAATTTTAATCTATAACTTAAGGATATTGGGAATACACTAACAATAATTTTCAATAAAAGGTATAGATTGTTTATAAGTCTACATTGGTGTTATATATAGCCAAAGTATATAGAAAAGATTTACAAAGGAGATGCACCAGAATCCTTTCCTAATTGTACTAAAAAGTATATGGTGTGCACAAAATCTATTATGTGTCCATGGGCAGTGCCCTTCAGGTTAGGTGTGCTGGGGGTTAAATGCCAGGAGGGCGCCAGCAAAGCACTCTGCCTACGCCAGAGTATTTAAATACAGAGCTAGGACAGCAAATTGAATTTTTGATATACGTTTCTAGTATGCCTAGCAATTTGTGCCAAATTTATCATGCAACATGTGCCATCTCGATAAATTTTCCACAATATTCGTCGTTTTGTCACTCATAAATTCATAAATCTGTAGATTCCATTGATAAATATCCTCCATTGAGAATTATGGAATGAACACAACCTGTTTATCCCCCAGTGTTGTTAAAGAGCATTTCCATTTGAAATGAATTTATAATACAGAATACCAACATAAATACAATTTTAAAGGTGATTAAAAATATCTGCCCTATGGAACAAATTATATTAAGGAATAGTCCCTTAATTTATCAAATATTTATTAACGAGCCACACGCTCTGTACAATATTACAGATATGTCCTATAAATAAAGAAACATCATTTTCTATTGGTTTGTTAAATATTTAGCAATCACTATATCAGCCTGGAGGATTCAGTTGTACAGCCTTCTTTATATTCTTCAGAGTTCACATTCCTTAGGATATTGATTTTAGAAGCAGAATGCTGGATGGAAAAGATTACTTGTGGCATGATAATTCAAGAACTGTATGTGGAGTCTTCCACTAGACAACACAGAATGGCCTGCCCAGAACTAATACTGTTATTACGGTTTCAACTTTCTAATCTTTTGCTGTTTAGCTCAGCAACCAAATTAAATTTAATGGTGAAGGGAAGAGATTTATTTTTATTTCTTGGAGGTTCAGAAAAAGAATAGCAGTTTGATTTTCTTTGTTTGTTCAACTGTTATAAAACATTTATTTTCCGTTATATTTCTATTTTTCTACATGCTGACTACTTTTACCAACATAAGCAATGTAGAAATTTAGTATAATATGCATAATATGTAATATAATGTATAATATACAGCTTAAACTCTCTGACACAAAGGATCTGCCTAGAAATGATTACATCTGTTATTCATTTAATACATTCATTTAATGAAAAAAAATTGCTTACAAAGGTACATAGCCTTTAAATCTTATATTAGTTATTTACATTATAAGCAAAATTTATAACTATTAATTGAATATATTTAACTTTGCAACCACGAATATATTAACTGTATAGTTTCCTTTATAACCAGAAATGATTCAGGTGATAGAGAGGGCTGTTATCAATAGGAATTCCTATGTCCTAACACCATGAGTCTAATAGAAATGTAAATGTAAGCCTCTGAATTATTGCATCGGAGTAGAGAGGCTGCCACAACAACCTTCCTGCTATTACCACTTACAGAATACAGTTTGCTGTAAACAAAGCCTGTATTTTGCAGACCATACACAGCAGGGAATTTGACTTGTACAGGGCGTAATTTAGGCCTACCTACCAATATTCGATTGCCAAATTAAGATTAAACCCCGCTACTCTGAGAAATGCTCTAAAGCAGCCCAGAAAATGCCTCTTTTATACTAATTTGCACAAGGCCCATACACTTTGAGGTCCCCTTCACAGGACATTCACATGAAAAAAAAGGAATTGCCGGCAGGTATGGATTTAGATGATAGATAGATAGATAGATAGATAGATAGATAGATAGATAGATAGATAGATAGATAGATAGATAGATAGATAGATAGATAGATAGATAGATAGATAGATAGATAGATTGATAGATAGATGATAGATAGATAGGAATCCAAAAAACAGGGAGCACACCGTAGTTGAAGTGTAAAAAATGAAGGTACTTTATTGCCCCATGTGCGAGGTTTCAGCTCTATTCTCTAGAGCCTTCCTCAAGCAAAACCTTTGCTTGAGAAAGGCTCTAGAGGATAGAGTTGAAACGTCGCACATGGAGCAATAAAGTACCCTCATTTTTTACACTTCAACTACGGTGTGCTGCCTGTTTTTTGGATTCCTGTATTGATGGGAGCTTGGTCTGCTCCCTAGGGCTTGCACCCACATATTTTCCGGTGTTGCTGGACGTTCTGTTTAGATAGATAGATAGATAGATAGATAGATAGATAGATAGATAGATAGATAGATAGATAGATAGATAGATAGATAGATAGATAGATAGATAGATAGATAGATAGATAGATAGATAGATAGAAAAATGATACTTTATTTCTACTCCATTTAATACATTTTTTATTTTTTTTCTAAAATTTCAATCTTTATTAAGAATTTTATAGTTGCAAATTCAACATGTTAACCAGTGAGGCCAACATAGCCAAGCAATAGATACACAGTAAACTCTGCATCACACTGTAGACACGGTATTGTAGGATAACAGGATAATAACAGCAAACAAACAGTATTCCATGTTTGGAAACGAATCCATATGCGATTGGAAGTATTGGAGAGAAGTGAGATCGCTATTGTTAAAGGGTATAACTCCCAATATGCAAAGAAGAGATAATGCTGAAATATAACGATGAATAAGACAATCCACCGACAGGCCCATATTGTATTTGACACAGGCAGAGCTAAGCATACCTCATGAAATTAGGATTAATACATTAAATCAGCCTAAAGAGACACCTTTCACTCAGAGTGGGGCAAAACAGGAGGGGGAAATCCCGGATGCCATGTAGTCACACCAAATAGACCACCTGGCTGAGAAGTTTACAACTAAATTAAGTCGTACTGCTACCATTTTTTCCATCGTATAATCAAATTTTACCAAATTGATCAATTCCTCAATTGTTAAAAGAACAGGAGATTTCCATGACCTGGTGATCATCAATCTGGCGGCCAGGATGATATGACCAACTACATGTTGGATTGATGAGGAGATATTCGAAAGGCCAATAAAGCATAATGCTAGTGTAGGGGAGGGAGTAATCTTGGTAGATGTTATAGAACTAATAAGAGTGAACACGGCCTTCCAAAAGTGAAACACTAGTGGGACGTTCCACCACACATGCATATAGTTACCAGGGAGGCCACACTCGCGCCAACAAAGATGGGAATAAGACAGATTAATTTTAGAAATTTGGGAAGGCGTTCTATACCATCTTAATAGAATTTTATGTGCAGTTTCCCAATGGCTAGCACCCTTAGAAATCTATTTAACCCAGTGAATGGCCGTGTACCAATCTCGGATATGGATGACTTGATCCAAATCTAATTCCCATTTGAGGAAGTAACTAGGTTTCGATAGTGAAAGTGTGCAAATTAAATCGAAGTAGAACAAAGAAATTCCCCTGAGCCTCTGATTATCAGTATTAAAAAGCATATGTGCACTTGACGGAAAACATGGAGTGTCTAAAGACAGGGAGTGGAAGGTATGTTGAATTTGTAAATATTTATAAAAGCCCCTTTCCTATTTGTGAACTAAAGATTGAAACGAGTGTAATGAGGTGGAGTCATAGAGGGAACCAATGGTTCTCATCCCAGGTGTTACCCAATTACGAATGTTGAGGTCAGGCAAAACAGTGGAAATGTAACGTAGTGGTAGCAATTTCAGGGGTTTACACTCAGATGAGGGTGTAGAAGCCATAAGAGATATCTCCAGGAAGATATTGAGGCAGTAATTGAGGAAATGCTGACAGAGGCTACATGCCGTTTGGATCTGGCAATTGACAAAAAAGAAAACAAAGGGCTAGATATAGCATCCTTCTCAATCTCAACCATTCTAAGGTCGGTATGATAGTTCCACCAATGTTTAAGGTGAGACAAAATAGTGGAATGATAATATTTTTTAACATCCCATGCCCCCACAGGACCAGTGCCTTGTCATAGTGGAAAAACAAATTCTGGGTTTTCTCCCTGCCCAAATAAAGTTAGTTAGAATCTTTTGTCATTTGAGAAGGAAAGTATTGGGGACAGGAATCACAACAGTATGAAATAAGTACAGTACAATAAGTGAAACCATAATCTTCACAATAGCCACTCTACCTACCCAAGAGATCATTGGCTTAGAAAAGCCATCTAACATTTTTGAGACCTTATTTAACAACGGGACATAATTTCACTTCTAGCTGTTTGCTTCTTCCTCTTGACCTAGAGGGAAAGGAATAGCTACAGCAAGAAGTCATCGTGTGCATGTCTGCTCCTCACCAGCAGTACGAGCAGCAGTGTCCCGCAGTTGCTGAGTTCAGGAATTCTACTCCTTCTGCTCTCTGACCCCTACACCAGCTGTAAGTAAGTAGCTACTAGTAATGCAGCTATTAACCCCTTCATTGTGTGTGTGAGTGTGTGTGTGTGTGTGTGTGTGTGTGTGTGTCTGTCTGTCATGCTGAGCAGTCACCCCAGAGCTGACTGTTTAGCATAACAGAAAAAGTATAAATACATATCTATCTATCTATCTATCTATCTATCTATCTATCTATCTATCTATCTATCTAATATCTATCAACGTATTTATTTTCTATCTTTTTAAATATATATGTATACATATATAAATACATCAATATATAATGAAATACACATGCACACACACACACACACACACACACACACACACACACACACACACACACACACGTATATTAATATATATATGTACACATCATGTTCAGTGTCTACGTTCGCCATATATGCCAGGAAAATCTCCCGATCCCTACGGTGGTATACATCATCTACAGTTCCACATGTTTAAAAATATGTACACTGCGCAGTATATGCAGTGGCCAACTGTATAGAAAAACCACAACAAACTATTCATTCCTATATAGTGAAGTCAGTGGCACCTCCTGGAGGTGAATTCCCAGCCAGAGCATCGCCGACGCTCTGGCTGTGGATTCCGCTCCTGAAGAAGCCCCTGATGTCACTACCCATACATGGACAGTGACGTCGGGCTCCTCCTGGAGAGGAATCCTCAGCTAGAGCTTTGGCAATGTTCTGCCTAGGCATTCCACTCCTAGAGGGAGCCCCAACGGTGCTATCTACAAGGAGGGGGGTTGTGTGGCACCACCAAGGAGGGGAGCTGTGTAGCACTATCTGGGAGGGGGGCTTTGTGGCACTATGTAGGTGGGGGCTATGTGGCACAATCTACAGGGGGCACTGTGGCAATATCTACAGAGGGCACTAAATATATGGGGGCACAAAATGGGGACCTAACTTATATATGGGGGCATAAACAGGGCCTAACTTCTATATGGGGCACAACGTTTTCTGCCATTGTACTGCCACTGCGAGTTCCCCCGCAAAGGGGCCCACTAAGCCAGTGTCTCCCAAGGGCCCACATAAACCTGGAGGCGGCCCTGCCTCCACCCATTGGATGAGGTCAATAAACCTCTGCGTGCCATCTGGAGCCTGACGATCAGCAACAAAACCCACTTGATCGGACTTAACCAAATTCAGAATAATATGATAGAGTCTATCAGACAGAATTTTTGCATAGATCTTAATATCCGAATTTAGCAGGGAAATCGTATGAAAATTTGCCGGGTTGATGGGATCCTTCCCAGGCTTCGGGAGAGTGACAATTGTGGTAGCCAGCATTTCTGTGGGAAAGGAGCCCTCAGAGGCAGCTGTTTTAAATTCCTTGAGTAGATGCGGAGCTAATATAGGGGCATAGCATTTATAATAGTTAGTCGTGAAGCCATCAGGTCCAAGGGCTTTAAATGGTTTCAAGGAGGAGATAGCCTTGGAGATCTCAGATAGAGTAAATGGTTTGGAAAGTGCTCGCAGTTGAGACTGGGATAGCGGTAGCGACACAGAGTCCAGGAAACTATTTATATCAGAGGCAGAAGGCTGAAAGGTCGAGGCATCCTCCTTTATGTTATAAAGAGAACTATGGTATTGCCTAAACTAATCAGCAATCTGTCTGGGGTCAACTATTTTTCACCCCTAGCATCCAATAGAAAAGTTATAAGAGAACGCAAGGAAGTCTGTTTCAGTTTCTTCGCCAAGAGTGCACCAGCCCTATTATTATGGACATATGTTTGTACTTGCATACATTTAAGGAAAATATTTTGTGAAGCCAGTAATGTCTGTAATTTCAAGCGCAAGGACCTCAGCTCTGAAGCCAAAATAGAAGTGGGGGCCGACTTATTTCTGACATCTAACTCAGCAATTTTATGCGTGGTATCAGTAACCTCAGATTCACATTTCCTTTTAACCCCGGAACAGGCTTTGATAAGGAGACCACTCATGAAAGCTTTATGGGCATTCCAGAGAACACAAGGACAGGAAACGGAGTTTAGATTAATAGAAAAATAGTGAGGCAATTCTGCTCTCAAAGACTCTGCGTACTCAGGGTGATGAAGAATATAATCATTCAATTTCCATTGAGAGGGGGTGGGAGAGAAAAACCTTTCTGCCTAGGAAAGGGATACAGGGGCGTGGTCAGACCAAGTAATTTGTCCTATACTAGAAGATTGGGATTGAACTAGCGCTCTATTATCCACTAAAAATAAATAAATTCTAGAATAAGAAAGGTAAGATTGTGAAAAATATGTATAGTCCCATTCTACCCCGTGTTGGCATCTCCACACACCATACAGGCCCTCCTCCAAAAGAACCGGGCACAACGGAACAGTGTGTCTAGTACTATTCGTGGTATCCATAGTCGGATCACTGATGGAACTAAAGTCACCACCCAATACTAGAAGACCTTGAGAAAGCCTAGGTAATAGGGAGCGAAAATAATGATGTTGACGCTTATTAGGAAAGTAAACATTAACAAGTGTATAGAGCACAATATTAATATCACACACAAGGCCCAAATATCTACCCTGAGGGTCCAAGATGGGAGATTTAAGGTTAAAGGCAACTGAGGTCTTAATCGCAATCATAACACCTTTATGCTTAGCTGAACATGAAGAGGTAAAAATATGAACAAATTGCTTATTAAAAAATGTGGGTATCTTGTATTTATGAAAATGTGTTTCTTGTACCAAAAGTACATCACATTTAAAAAGCCTAGCCTCTTGCCATAAAATACTATGTTTAAAAGGACTATTAACCTCTTCCCGACATTTGACGTATCCATACGTCATAGCCGGGTAGGGGAAGTATGAAACAGAGTGAACCCGCTCCATACGATGCGGGTGTCAGCTGTATGTTACAGCCAACACTTAATAGTAACGAGAGGGACCGCGCTCGAGCACGATCCCGCTTGTTTAAGCCATTAAATGGTGCGGTCAATAGCGACCAAGGCATTTAAATCGTTATAAAGAGGGGGACGACCCTCTCTAGCAGCTCATCGCGCCCCCGGCAATGCAATCGCGGGGTGATGATGGTTGCTATGGATGCCTGGGGGCCTAATGAAGTCCCCCAGGTCCAGGTCCACCAGGTCCATCATCTTTGTGCTCCTACTAAGCCCTATTTCTGGCATGGCTTAATAGAAGCCTGTCAGAAAGATGATATACTGCAATACATTTGTATTGCAGTATATCGTGCAAGCGATCCAATCACTGTTTGAAGTCCCCTTGAGAGACTAATAAAATAAAGTTACAATTTGTAAAATAAATGTAATGACAGGGATAGGGAAACAGACAAGTGAGCCCTAATCTACCCGCCACTCAGTCCCTGCCTACTTGCAACGACCCGCCCTAGGTGACGGGGTACAACTGGGCGATGGTCCCTACACTCAATAAGTGCACGACAGACAACAGACAAGGAAACACAGAACAAAGGGAAACGGGGCAGTTTCCCACGGCAACACCGTGAGCAACAAGAGTAGTAAACGAGCCGAGTCAAACCAGGAGAGTACGAGGTGCCAAACGTAGAGCAGGAGAGTAGTGAACAAACCGAGTCAAACCAGGAGTGTACGAGGTACCAAACGCAGAGCAGAAGAGTAGTCAGTAAGCCAGGGTCAATACGAAGCAGGGACAAGTAGTTCAAGAAGCTGCAGCAGGGCCAGGAAACCAACAGAGAAGAATCACAAGCAAAGGAGGAACAGGAAAGGCAGGTATAAATAGACAGACGGCGGGAGCTAGCTCCGTCTGGCCAGGCTGTGATAGGCTCTCCCACTCCTAAGCCTGCCATCCTGAATCCTGAGTGGTGGAAGATGGAGTCAGTCTCACAGACATAGAAGCAGGTGCAGACTGATTACCTATGGGTGTGGATACAGAAACTGTGCCTGCCAGATCCTTAACAATAAAGTTGTTGTTTTTTATTAAAAGTTTAATGTTAACCCCTTGAGTACCCAGCTCATTTTGGCCTTGAGGACCAGACCCATTTTTTCAAATCTGACATGTATCACTTTATGTGGTAATAACTCCGGAATGCTTTTACCTATCCAATTGATTCTGAGATTGTTTTCTCGTGACATATTGTACTTTAGTTTAGTGCAAAAATTTGGTCGATAAATTTATTGCTTATTTGTGAAAAACACCAACATTTAGCGAAAATATGAAGAAATTATGATTTTTCCAATTTTAAATGCATCTGCTTGTAAAACAGATGGTAATACCACACAAAATAGTTACCAATTAACATCTCCCATATGTCTACTTTATGTTTGCATCGTTTTTTGAACATCCTTTTATTTTTCTAGGCTGTTACGAGGCTTAGAACTTTAGCAGCAATTTCTCATATTTTTAAGAAAATTTCAAAAAGCGATTTTTTCAGGGACGAGTTCAGTTCTGAAGTGGTTTTGAGTGCCCTATATATTAGAAACCCCCATAAAACACCCCATTTTGAAAACTGCACCCCTCAAAGTATCCAAAACAGCATTCAGAAAGTGTTTCAACCCTTTAGGCGTTTTACAGGAATTGAAGGAAAGTAGAGCTGAAATTTTTTTTCAGGACGCAGCCGGGTCTTATATGCTGGGAGGGCATGATGTGCTGGCGTTTGGTTTGGAATGCAGAGCAGCCCGCTTTAGCTAACACTAGCGGCGTTACAAATAGGCTGTTATTCGGCAAGATACGCCATGCCTGACGACCAGCACATTATCCCTCCACGTATTACACATAGTACTGACACCCCATGTACTATTCACAGCACTGACCCCTATTCATCACATTTATTTATTTATTTATTTATTTATTTTTATTACATTATTACACACTTTCATACATACATATTTATTTTTTACCATCCATTCACACCCTAGCACTACACTGACACTCATTTATCGCACACCTTTGAGCACTTAGTCCGCCACTCCCCTCAAGACTAGTGGGAGGGGCTATCACTACTTAATGCACACTCCTTCTGCAGCATTCTTTGACCCGTCTGCGTCCTGATGGGAACGGGTTTTCACCCACCCACCTACCTAGTGAGTATGGCCTTTTTTGTGGTTTTGATGATCTTTATGTCCCATTTTTTCTGTTTGTGTTTTTAAATTAGGAACGAAAAGTTCTGGTTAGGGACTCGCAAGGCACTGGGGACCCTTGACGTTGGGTTGCGAGCTTTGCGTATTTTGGCCAAAATAACAACTAATACCCCATGTTTCATGGATATTTCTTACTACGTATACTACACTTTTTTTCAGGACGCAGCCGGGTCTTATATGCTGGGAGGGCATGATGTGCTGGCGTTTGGTTTGGAATGCAGAGCAGCCCGCTTTAGCTAACACTAGCGGCGTTACAAATAGGCTGTTATTCGGCAAGATACGCCATGCCTGACGACCAGCACATTATCCCTCCACGTATTACACATAGTACTGACACCCCATGTACTATTCACAGCACTGACCCCTATTCATCACATTTATTTATTTATTTATTTATTTATTTTTATTACATTATTACACACTTTCATACATACATATTTATTTTTTACCATCCATTCACACCCTAGCACTACACTGACACTCATTTATCGCACACCTTTGAGCACTTAGTCCGCCACTCCCCTCAAGACTAGTGGGAGGGGCTATCACTACTTAATGCACACTCCTTCTGCAGCATTCTTTGACCCGTCTGCGTCCTGATGGGAACGGGTTTTCACCCACCCACCTACCTAGTGAGTATGGCCTTTTTTGTGGTTTTGATGATCTTTATGTCCCATTTTTTCTGTTAGGAATTGAAGGAAAGTAGAGCTGAAATTTTCAAATTTCATTTTTTTTTACAAAATTCATATGTAATACATTTTCTTCTGTACCACAGAAGGTTTTACCTGAGAAACGCAACTCAATATTTATTGCCCAGATTCTGCAGTTTTTAGAAATATCCCACATGTGGCCCTAGTGCGCTAATTTACTGAAACACCGGCCTCAGAAGCAAAGGAGCACCTAGTGGATTTTGGGGCCTCCTTTTTTCAGAATATATTTTAGGCACCATGTCAGGTTTGAAGAGGTCTTGTGGTGCCAAAACAGTGGAAACCCCCAAAAGTGACCCCCATTTTTTAAACTACACCCCTCAGGGAATTTATCTAGGGGTATAGTTAGCATTTTGACCCCACAGGTATTTTGCTATATTTTCTGGAGTTAGTCTGTGAAAATGAAAATCTACTTTTTTTCTGGAAAAACGTAAAAATTTCTAATTTTTGCAAGAAATAAAGGAGAGAAAGCACCCCAACATTTGTAAAGCAATTTCTCGCGATTACGTAAATACCCCATATGTGGTAATAAACTGCTGTTTGGACCCACAGCAGGGCTCAGAAGGGAAGGAGCGCCATTTAGATTTTGGAGCTCTGATTTTACTGGAATGGTTTTCAGTGCCGTGTCACGTTTGTAACGCCCTGGAGGGACCTAAACAGTGGAATCCCCCCAAAAGTGACCCCATTTTGGAAACTATACCCCTCAAGGAAATTTTCTAGTGGTATAGTTATCACTTTGACCCCAAAGGTTTTTTGCTGAATTTATTGGAATTAGTCTGTGAAGATGAAAAGAGACTTTTTTTCTGAAAAAAATACAGAATTTTCTAATTTTTATAAGGAATAAAGGAGAAAAAGCACCTCAACATTTGTAAAGCAATTTCTCCTGATTACGGAAATACCCCATTATGTAATAAACTGCTGTTTGGACCCATGGCAGGGCTCAGAAGGGACGGAGCACCATTTGGATTTTGCAGCTCAGATTTTGCTGAATTGGTTTCTGGGGGCCATGTCGCATTTGCAGAGTCCCTGAAGTACCAGTACAGTAGAAATTCCCCAGATGTGATCCCAATTTGGAGACTATACCCCTGAAAGAATTAAATTAGAGGTGTAGTGATCATTTTGAGCCCTCAGGTGTTTTATAGATTTTATTAGAATTGGTCCGTGAAAATGAAAACATTTTTTTTTTCTTATAACCTGTAGATTTAGCTCAGAATTTTTCATTTCCACAAGGAATACAGGAGAAAAGACACCCCAAAATGTGTTACACAATTTCTCCTGATTACGGAAATACCCCATATGTGGTTGTAAACTGCTATTTGGACATACGGCAAGGGTCTAAACGGAAAAAGTGCAATTTCGTTTTTGGAGTGGAGATTTTACAAAATTTGTTTTTGACGCCATGTTGCATTGCGCTGAGGTACGAGTACAGTGAAAACTCCCAAGAAGTGACCCCATTTAGGAAACTACACCCCTCAAGGAATTCATCTAGAAGTGTAGTGAGCATTTTGACCCCCAAAGGTTTTGCAGAAATTAGTGCACAGTGGATGTTTCAGATTAAAAATTGAAATTTTCCACATATATGCTATTTCAGTGCCCAATGCATTGGGCCCAGCTTGTACCACTGGAGACATACGCCCCATAAATTGTTAAGCGGTTCTCCAGAGTACGGTAATACCCCATATGTGGTCATAAACCGCTGTTTGGGCACACTGCCAGGCCCAGAAGGAGCGCCATTTGGCTTTTGGAGCGCAGATTTTGCTTGGTAGTAGTTTTGTTTAGTGTTTTACTGGAGTTTCAGTTTATAATGTGGGGGCATATGTAATCTGTGCGGAGTACATACATTTTTTGCGTGACACACTGTCGTTTTTATTGGTACCATGTTTGGCTACGCGCGACTTTTTGATCACTTTTTATTCCATTTTTTTGGAAACAACGTGACCAAAAAAGGAAATTCTGCCATTGTTTTTTATGGTATTTTTTTTACGGTATTCACCGTGCGGGATAAATAATATGATATTTTTTTAGGTCAAGTCGATACGAACGCGGCGATACCTATTATGTCTAGTTTTTGTCTTTTTTTTCATTTTTTTTCTAATTATAAAGGGCTTGATCAGGGAAACAAGGCGATTATTGTTTTTATTACGTAAAACTTGTATTTATTTATTTATCTAAAACTTTTTTTTCACTTTTTATTTTACACATACTAGGGGACTGGAAGATCTGATCTTCTGATCCCCTGCACAATACACTGCACTACTTCTGTATGTACTGATGTAGTGCAGTGTATTGTAACTGTCACTTTACAACTGACAGTTGAGCCTATTACGTCCTGCCTTGGGCAGGACCTAATAGGCTCCCGTACCTGGCAACCAGGAAGCCGTTGCTAGGCTTCCTGGTTGCCATTGCAACCATCAGAACCCCGCGATTTTTCGCAGGGGGGGGCAATGGGGTGCAGAGGGAGCCCCCTCCCTCTGTATCAATCACTTAAATGCCGCTGTCGCTATTGACAGCGGCATTTAAGGGGTTAAACTACAGCGATCGGAGAGGACAGTGATCGCTGTAGTTGCAGTGGGATGTCGGCTGTATATTACAGCCGACATCCGATGAAGATGGAGCGAGCACAGCTCCTGTGCCCGCTTCATCCTCAGGGCGTTACTATACGCCCATTTTCGGGAAGGGGTTAAAAAAAAGTTTTTTGTTTTTTTTTTACACCGCTTTCTCTGATCTCCTCACGTATATCACAGAAGTGAGGAGATCAGAGAAAGTGACAGGAGCTTTCTCCTGCAGACGACGTCACAGACGGCTGTGATTGGTCAGTCTTCAGAGACTGACCAATCACAGCAATCGCCGGCATTGGGGACTTCTAATTGGTCCCCAGGCCGGTAGCAGAGACGGTTAGCTGTCAATGACAGCTGCCGCCGCTGTTCTGTCACTATGTGATTTCACAGAGTGACAGTTTATTCCTGCGCCGTAATAGTACGTCGAAGGTACGCTGGAATAAGCGGCCAGCGACGTACTATTACGTCGAAGGTACGCAAGGGGTTAAGTTTAAGTTTGAAAAAAAAAACATTTTCCCATTTGCCACAAGAGCATAGTAAAAAAATAAATAAATAAACATAATTGGTATCACCGCATCCGTAAAAGTCTGAACTATTATACTATATCATTATTTAACCCGCACGGTGTGCGCTTTAAAAATAAATAAATAACGAAACGCCAGAATCGCTATTTTTTTTATCACCTCATCTCCCACAAAAAAAGAAATAAAATCTGATCAAAACGTTGCAGGTACTCCAAAATGGTACCATTAAAAACGACAGCTAATCCCGCAAAACATAAGCCCTCATACCACTTAATCGATGAAAAAATAAAAAAGTTATGGCTCTCAGAATTTGGCAGCACAAAATAAATTCCATTTTTTACACTTAGTTTTTTTACTTGTAAGAGTAGTAAAATATAGAAAAAACTATATGTATTTGGTATCGTCATTATTGTATTGACCCACAGAATAAAGTTAACATGTTGTTTTGATTGCACAGTAAATTCCGTAAAAATAAAGCGCAAAAAACAATGGAGGAATCACAGGTTTTTTTTCATTTTCTACCCCACAAATATTTTTTTTCCCATTTCCTAGTTCATTATATGGCACAATAAATAGCATTAAAAAAAACTACAGCTCCTCCTGCAAAAATCAAGCCCTCATAGGACTATATAGACGGAAAAATAAAAAAGTTATGACTTTTGGAAGAAAAAAGAAAATTAAAATCTGAAAGTTGTTTACGACGGGAAGGGGTTAAAGGGAATGTGTCGCTACAAATTTTTTTTGTTAAACTGTTAGTATATAAGTGATTAAACATTGTTCTAATTTTTTTAATTTTTTCACGAGTCAGGAAATATTATAAATTCGATTCTAATTTATAACATTTCCCTGTGCTGGTCACTAGAGGGAGCAATTCCCAAAATTGCAGCATTGGCATGTGGTAAAGCAACCACATTGCTTTATGCTGCAAAATTTGAGAAGACACACACGCTCTAGCGTCCTCAAACAATCCCCCCTCCTTTATCCTGGCTAGTGCCAGGAGAAAGGAGGGTATTGAATGTACAAACCTCCTACACTGTGTGTCGCCATTTTTTGAGCGAATACACAGTGTAGTAGGCTTGCATACAGTGGTAATCACACAGTAAAATATGAACAAACACAGACATAACTTACCTGCTCCTGCCGCCGCCGCTCCCTCCGGTCCATTCGCTCCATCTGCTCCCTCCGCTCCTAGTGCTTGCTTCAGAACACATGTCCGGAAGCCGCGACCGGAAGTAGTAATCTTACTGTCCGGCCGCGGCTTCCGGTCCAGAAGAAACTGGCGCCGGATGTCGCTCGGCCGAAGACCTTCCATTTGGACTGTGTGGGAGCAGCGCATGCGCCGTTCCCACACAGACGGCGTACACCATAGTGAATACGAACGGCTCCTGTTCGCATTCTCTATGGGGATGTATGTGCCGTATTCCATCTCTGTATGTGTCGTTAATCGACACATACAGAAATGAAAAAAAAAATGGCAGCCCCCATAGAGAAGAAAAAGTTAGAAAATAAAAAAAAAGTAAAACACAAACACACAAATAAATACAAATTTTTAAAATAAAACACTAAAAGCAAATTGATATAAAAAAAATGTTTTCACGACACCCTTCCTTTAAAGGAACAGTGTCACAAAAAAACATTTTTTACATCAGTTTGATTTTAGTGTTTTATTAAAAACTTTTATATTTATTTGTGTGTTTGTGTTTTACTTTTTTTTATTTTTGAACTTTTTCTTCCCTATGGGGGCTGCCATTTTTTTTTTTCATTTCTGTATGTGTCGATTAACGACACATACAGACATGGAATACGGCAGCTACAGTCCCATAGTGAATGCGAATGGGGCCCGTTCAATTCACTATGCTGTATGCCGTCTGTGTGGGAATGGCGCATGCGCCGCTCCCACAAAGTCCAAGTTGAACTGTGCGCCGTCCGGCGCCATTTTCCTGTAGACCGGAAGTCGCGGCCGGACAGTAAGATTACTACTTCCGGTCGCGGCTTGCGGACTTGTGCACTTGGAGTGGCGGTAGCAGACGGAGCGGACGGACCGGAGGGAGCGGCGGCGGCGACTGGAGCTGGTAAGTTATTTCTATGTATGTTCGTGTTTTACTGTGTGTTTACTAGTGTATGTTAACCTACTACACTGTGTGTATGCTCAAAAAATGGCGACACACAGTGTAGGAGGTTTGACCGTTCAATCCCCTCGTTTCTCCCGGCACTAGCCAGGATAAAGGAGGGGGGATTCTGAGAGCTCACTAGAGCGAGTGAGTTTTCCCAAATTTTGCAGAATAAAGCAATGTGGTTGCTTTACCACATGCAATGCTGCAATTTTGGGAATTGCTCCATCTAGTGACCAGCACTGGGAAGTGTTATAAATTAGAATCTAATTTATAATATTTCCTGACTAGTGAAAAAAAGTAAAAAATTAGAACAATGTTTAATCATTTTTACACTAACTGTTCAATTTAAAAAAAAACAAAAAAAAAACTCGCAACATATTCCCTTTAAGTCCTTTAGCATTAATAGAGGATACATGCAGTACGATAGTTAGGGAAGGTAGTTAGGTGCTGTAGAGATGTGTCGAGCTGCCCAACTAAAACATCTTTCATAATAGAAATATACTTATACCTGGAAACAGCATCATCAGCCAATAGGAATCGCTGAGCGATTATGAAGTATGTGGCATACATGGAATACAGCCAACTAAACAATAGAAAACAGTATAAAAAGTAAAAACTAATAAACGTAGCAACATAGTGCTCTTCAAGCACTGAATTCCCTGGGGGGAGAGAAAAGCCCATCATACATTGCTCAATATGAATAATTAGTGACACAAAAATGACATAGAACTAACTTAGAATAATATATCAGAGACTTAGGTCGCCGAGTCAGGTGGTCACACAAGAGGAAATAGTTCAAGTAGGATTATTACGAGAACTCGCAGTACGCCAATCTGTTAATGAGGAGACATTGGTGGCAATGTTCAATTTTTGCAGTAACAGTAAGCCTTCTTCGACTAAGGAAGCCGTAGTGGGAGGTGCCATTTCGGGTAATCAGAAGCTTGATTGGAAAGCCCCATTTACTTGATGTTGTGATCCCTTAACGGTTTTGTTACTGGTAGAAATTCCCTGCGGGCCTGCAAGGTAGCTGCTGAGAGATCCGGGAATAAAGACATAGAAGAATAAGGCGAAGGCATCACTTTAAGCTTCCTGGCTTCAAACATTATACGTTCCTTCACATGGTAGAAGTGGATCCTAAATAGCGTATCTCTCAGTGATTTTTCAGGAGCAACTTTAGATTTAGACACTCTATGAGCCCGATAGAGACTGTTCAATGGCGAGAAAAATACTTTTGAGGCATGATGGAATTTCTGATGGGGATACATCTTCAGGAATACCTCTGATTTCAATGTTATTCCATCTGGACCTGTCCTCATCATCTGTAGCTTTGTTTTTAAGCAACTTGACATACTCTTCCAGAGCATTATGCGCATCCACTAACTCATCATGTAGAAAAGTCCTCCATTTTGCGCTCTAGATGATCAGTGCGGTCTCCCAGAGCATTGACATTAGATTGAAGCTTGCGAACTAGAGAAGATACACTTTGATTAATGCCATTTTTGAGTAGGACCAGCATGTTTTTCAGGGTATCCACCATAATAGAGTCAGTGGCAGAAGGAAAATGGTGAAGATCGCATTAAGTGTCAACCATATTTGGAGATAGAATCAGACAGTCTGAGTGTAAGCTTTCTTTTGAGCCGGACCTTTACTGATAGGGGAGGCTGTAGGGGATAGTGATGATCTCCTTTTATGACCTTCTCTCTATCTACTGATGGTGCAGTGTCAGACTTGTGAGGAGAGCCCTGAGATGGAGAAACAAAAGTGGATGGGTGAGGCGGGGAAGCTTCCTGGGAGCTGCCTTGCCTTTCCGTGTAGTCATGTTGATCGTGTTATGGTTGCGTGAGAAACACGTTAGCAGGTAAGTGTGCAATGGAGTAAATTCCAGCCAGCAGCTTGAAACAGAAAGATGCACAGACCACTTCCAAATTGAGACCGCTGCCCGGAGAGTTTCATTAGGCCTCAATAGGCCTTATTGATAAGTGAGGGCCCAGTTAACGAGTCCAGATCAATCTCCGATTAATTGGGAGGTAAGTACGCATACGTGACAGGGACCACTATATGAATTGAGATCGCTGCTTATCAGGCCTCAGTAGACCACAACAGGGAGAGTGACGGAAATCAGTAGAGATGCCACAGTAAGTATGCTAGGATGGGCATCAGGGCATCCGGAGGAGTGGATAAGTGTCTGGCGAGGTGTATAGCCCCAGATGGTAAGCAATTACCTCTCAATTGCGTCTCTCACAACTCGCAGTCCCAGCTGCAAAACGCTGCCTCTTCCAGAAGCGGAAGTCTGTCGGTCATGCAGAATGTACCTGGCAAGGTACCTGAGTTATTAAGTGTGTAAAAAAGTCAGGACAAGCAGTTAGCTATGCTGTGAGCCGCTATGAGCAGATGATGTGGCGGGAGCAATGAGATCAAGCGGCCATTCGCTTCAGCGGCCACACACCGCCCCTACTCTATGTAATGTTTAAAATAATATTCCTATAATAATATTATTCTGTATTCTTGTTGGTGGTTTCACAACTCACTAAGGTGAATCTTAACTTTAATGAAGATTACTTGTTACATGCTTTGAAAGCACCTTGGGTGCTTCTTACCAAGTGTCTTCACAGGGCTGATACAATGTGTGCACTGAGTTAGAAATGTGTATATGACCCCCATAAAGATTACTGGTGTTTAAAAATACACCCAAATGTGAATTTACATGTTTTTAAAAAAATCGAAGACCAAAGAATCAAAAATAATGCAGCCATAATTACAATACTAAATGATGACAGTTCTGACAATCTATGCTCAAATTATGTTGCGATAATGAGTGCAATTATAGATCTGTCCTGTCTGTGAACTCACTGTAGACCTTTCTATAAATGGGGATCATTAATCTCAGCACAGTTTTGTTTCACGCATGAACACTCCTTCCTTTAAATTGGATGAATTAGTCATTCAAATATATTAGTTTATACTTCACCAAGAAAGGTCACAGAATATAAGTTTTTAATAAAAAATGAAAAAAATATATGTCAAGGTGAATTGGAATCACAGAAAAAAACTGAAATAAAGGAGCCTATATAAGAGGCTTATCCAAATTCCTATAAAGCAGCATCATACATAGGCCCTATATAGAGGCACGCGGAGTGCCTACAGTTCTGTAACATGTGCTGTCATTCACACTTGGTACACATGGCAGAGGCCTGAGCTGTCCCTTCCACTGCAACGGTTTTGTGGTCCCCCACCAGTCTTTGTTTACTAGAGCACAGTGTTGTACTCTGGCCACATCTGTGCTTTCATACCGATATTACCTCTAGAAACAAGGTCACATGTCGATTACTGACCATAAATAATATGGCCTACAAAAAAAACAGTGCAACCGTCGGTGCCGGAGACGAGAGAAGGGTTTAACGGTGAGTATGTGACAACTTTTTTGAAGCATGCAGCTTATATTGACGTTTTTGAAACTGTTGAAAAACCTCTTCAATTGAAGTGTCACATGTTATCAGCCCATGTCTATTACAGTCATGTCCAATACTTGTATTAGAGCTAAGAAAGGCTTACTTCTCCTTAGATCTGCTGTCCTTTGTAAATATAGGCACCGCATAAGGACAGATCCCAGATCAAGGAAGAAGGAAATATTTTTCTATAAGAAAAGTTTAGGTTTTTTTTCCCTTGTCCCTTAGACTAAAGCTTGTGGTGTAGGCAGTATAACTTAATTCATCATTGTAAATGGGAAACAAACTTTAACAAAATCTTTGGTGAGCACAAATGTTAAGATCTCCAGCTAAGTTTTATTTATTTTTGCTGAAAATAGATGTGATTGTATGAAATTAGAGAAAAAGTCTACGATTTTTACAAAGAAACATCGCCACTCTTGCCTATTACCTAAATTGGACTGGGCTGCAATTCCAGACACAGCCCATAGATAAGAGTGGCGATGCTTCTGGATTTGAAAAATTACCTTTTTCTAATTTCTTACGACACCTTTAACTAAATAACCCACTTATGATAACAATGTTCTGAGCAGTTTAAAATAAGATGAGAAAACCGGCTGAACTTCTTAACATTGTTGACAATGACTTTCAGCTTTCAGTTTATGGCCACTGCAGACTATTGTTCTAAGGCTTATTTATCTTCCTAAATGAAAAGTCTTATTTGGTGTTGAACACATAGCTAACAAAATCCTCTTCACAGTGATGTCAAAGACACCATAGACAGGGAAGTTATGTAGTTGTTAAAATTGTCTTAACTTTTGCCATAAATTTTAGTCTAGAGATTATACAGCCCTCTTTAAAGCGGATACACACCATGAAATTAAATGAGAAATAAAAAGGTAGTTTATATATAAAGGAGCATTGGCTGGAAATAAATGTTTAGGACAGTGTGGAGTTCAAGGTCACCTCTTCTTCAGTGCAGTTTACCATTTCTTTTTGCTAATTTACAACATGCGTTAGTTTTTATTAGCCAAGTAAGAAAGAAAGAAAAACATTCATGTCACTCAGCTAATTTGCTTCAAAACCATTTGTGTATTCCTTTTTAAAAGTAAAGTTCACCCACAGTGTAAGAGTTATTCCAGTGCTTCTAAAGGAAGGTATAAAACTTCCAATTTTCTCCATTTTATTGCCCTATTGGTTCCACTGATGGTTTTGAAGATGAGTTTTTCAGTGGTAAACCAAAATTTATTTTGCACCAAACAGCACCCAATTAATAATTCTTCGAGCTAAATGTCACTAAATGTAGCTTTAAGATCCAGAATTATTTCCATTCTGTTTTTCTGTTAAACTATTCACTTAAACTGAAGCTACCATTAAACTTGTGTCATACTCGTCTCTGAATAACCTTAAAGGGTAACTATACTTTCCAAAAACTTCTGACATGTCATAGTGACGTGTCAAAAGTTTTGATCAGTGAGGGTCAGAGCACTTAGACCCCCACTGATTGCTAAGCGAAGTCGCAGAAGTGCTCGGATGAGGGCTGTGCTGCCTCATTTCTGATTGGCTTTTCTCGGAAAGCAGAGCAAGTGAAAAAAAAAATAGGAAGGATATTTATAGGAAAGATAAATACGCTATCAGCATATGTCTAGATTACCATTAAAAGGAAAGCACTGTCATGCTGTTTAAATTTAATTTTTATGGTAAACATTTTTTTATGGTGTTTTATTATTTGCCATGTCACTACCTAAATTAAAATAAATCCGGAAACATTGCAGTTTTTAAACTGACCACCAGAGCTAGATTAAAAGCGCCCTCTGTAGGGAAATAATCTCATGGGGGGGCCCATCATCATTTTTTATTTTATTTAAGGTAACCATAGTTTACAAAAAAAAATCTAAATTGAAAACATAGTTGTCAATAATTTTACATTACATTGGTACATGTTCTAAACTTCATATATTGTACAATGCTGGATAGGACAACAACTGCATTCTACACAGACCTGCCACTATAGAATCTGGTACATGATACACCTTTCTTTGTAAAAATGCATGTATTGTGAACCATATATTACACAGAGCCCAGTACATGTACCGGTTTCTATAGGAACTAGTCTGTGTTTAAATGCATTTGCACACACCCTATAGATACTGGTACATGTGATAAGCTGTATACAATGTAAAATGGTGGAAAACAAATGTATTTGAGTAGCCTCTATATAAACTGCCATCTTACTAATGGTCAGATGTCATCTCATTATCATAAAAGGGATTGATAACAATGAAAGGCAACACCTTTTTTTCAAAAGCTAGAGTGAAATAATACAGGTTGAAACAATTGACAGAAGGTGACAGTGACCACTCCTCTCCCCCTCATAATTTCTCCTAACTGTACCATGACCTCTACACATGTCAAAGAGCATACCCACAACACTATAAAAGAGAAGTCAATACGTTCTGACTGTAAAGCAAATCTCTGGAACTACTGTATGGAAAATAGAATAAGAAAATAAAAACAGATTAAAAAAAAAGAATGTTTCAGTTTATATTTTTTATTAACTTTAAAAAACATTCTTTATATTTAAAGTGTTACCAAAAAATACAATTTTGAATATTTCTAACTGGCAAAAACTAGCAAGGTTAAAAAATTGTTCTCTGTGGGGTACTTCAATGCGTCTGGATACATTGGACTGGACTAATACAGTCTGCGCTGGGTAAACACACAAGCAACACAGAGGCATTCCCTCATGGTTTTTTTACACCGGCCAATATCGGCCGTAAAAATTAGCGCAGATCAACAAGACAGCTAGTTGATTGGCACTCGTTTACTCCTTTCACAAGGAGCTATGATCAGTAATGTATGGGAACGAGCAATCGTTACTACGATCGCTCATCCCCATGCATTTCCATTATGTCGGCAGCACATCTCCCTGTTTACACAGGAAGATATGCTGCCAACAACGATAATATTTTGTACTGCATAAAAGACACAATCAGCCAATGAACGAGCATTTGCATTTGCCTGTGTAAACAGGCCAACGATCAGCCGATGAACGAGCATTTGCTCGTTCATCGGCTGATCGTTGCCCTGTTTACACAGGCCAATGATCGGGAACGAGCATTCATATGGTCTATGAGGTGATATCCTCATGTACTATGTGTCAATTGTGAGATCAGTGATGCTCCCCAGGCAAGCGCCTTGATAAAAAGGTAATTTTGACTGAGGGCTCTGTAGGGTACTCTCAAGAAATGAGGTGTGTTACTTAGCAGTCACAGAGGTCTGCAGAGTGCCAATACTGGTCTCAATGCTATGTGTGTGTAAAGGCCCTTTTACATCGGCCAATAATCATCCGGTGCAGCGAGCACCGATCAACGAGACATTGTTGATCAGTGCTGGTTTGGTCCTGTCACATGGAGCTATGGATGGGTACGAGCGGATGTTACTCCGATCGCTCATCCCCACACATCATCATGTCAGCAGCGCGTCTCCCTATTTACACAGAGGGATGTTCTGCCGACAACGATAATATTTTACATTTTGCTGCTTTTTGCATTTGCTCGTTCATCTGCTGATCGCTGCCCTGTTTACACAGGGCAATAATCGGCAACAAGAGTTCTGTGAACACTCGTCTGCCTGATAATCGCCCAGTGTAAGACCCCCTTCAGTTGAGAAGTTGGTCGTTGGTGGTGTGGACAGCGTATGTGGTGGTGTTCCAGTTGCCAAGGGGACCATGCTGGTTATGGGAAGTCCAAAGCTGCATCAGCATTGTGGAGCAGCACTGTATAGCCGTGTTAAGAAGGGAAAATGAAACAACATTAATGAACTTCTGGAAGTTATCATAAATGCTATTAAAGTATGTCAATATAATGCATTGTTTATAAAGTTAGACAGTTTATTGTATTTTATCAGAGATGAAGACTGTAAATAAATAATATTCTTTTATTTTGTGTAATAGATAAGTCCAAAGTTTTACTTTTTGTATTACCTGAAAAGTAATGGAGCCTTCAGGGCTTGGAGCACAGAGTAGCTTCAATATCCCAGTGTGTTTACTGATTTTAGATTTTTCATTCGTTCAGTTTGATAAACAACCAGAGAGATACTATATCAGTCAGATGAATGTAAACTTTTACATAGATTTCCCATTTTCTCATTCATATCCTCTAATATACAGTTATGAATCAATATGCAAGGGTTGTGCACATGTTTACTAATCCTAATGGAATTTCTGTGTAGCTTGCAGCACTAGGAACTCACAATGCTACCTTACAAATGAACTGCTCTGGTCTAGAGTTTGCAGCACTCATTTTTCATTATGATCGGTTTTCTCTAGCAAGGATAAAACATTTTAACAAGCAATATTGTATTTTATATTCAAACTTCAGATGGTGATGTTTAAATCAAAATGAAATAAATCTTCTGCAGGCTTGCGCAGCGAACTTAATTGGCCTAACTATTGTCAATATTAATACATTCAGAGAAAATATATATATATATTTTTGCAAATAACAAAACTTTAAAAATAGCCATGCCAGAATAATGTTGTGCATTAAGTTTTTGAACAGAATTTTTTTCTTTCGGAGGCCCACTTTCTCCTCCCATGGAAAAATTATCAATGTCCTTGCTGAAAAAAAGCTACCAAGATATGGAAGGTGCTTATTCATTTTTATTTGTTTCAAAATGCTTAAAGATGTGTTCCCATCATACAAAGTGATGGCATATTGCTAAAATATGTCATCACTTACTGATTGATGGAGGTCTCAGATTGAAAGCGTCATAGAGATATAGAGTTATCTTGATCCCTTCATTCTCAGGATTGGCGGGGCAGCCAAGGGATCGGACCACCAGCAATCATAATTTTATGGTATGTTATGGTTATTTCAGGGCAAACTGATGTACTGTCTAATGCTTATTGCAGGGCCTAAAGGGTGGTACATGACTCACATGTTTTTTTAATCCAAAAATTATACACTGACTATATTAGTTTTTCCTGGAATTTCCAATTTTTTTTAAAAATTTGTAATTATTCCATCAGTCTGTTTTTGTTTTATTTTTTTCTGTGCACTATAAAATCCTTTATCCTTTGGCTCATTGTGTAACAGATTAGACAATGGATGTACCAAATGCATCAGCTTTTCAATTAGTTTCTCAATAATAATAATAATAATAACAAAATAATATATTTTAGCCCCAAATATTATCACTCATATCTCTAAAACTCACTAGGTTTAGCAGGATTATCTTAATCTCTGTCGTCACCTTTTCAGATGTAGCTAAAGTGACTAACTCTCATGTTCTGATCTCACCCAGAGTTTTTTCTTGGTTTCTAAGTATTATATGCAGTGAATTGAAATCTAACTTTGGGATATCATTGGTTACAGCCACTCTTCCAGACATCAGCCTTAAAAGTATACGAATCAGAAATGTTTTGTAATTTTTCCAATGTAAAAAGATGAAAAAAAAATCACTTAAATCAATAGTTCTTTCATTCGACAGCCATCCAATAAGATCAAAAGTACTTTATGAATAGCCCGAGGAGATATTTGCAATGAGCACAGTAGAGGTGAATGCTATGTCCAAGAGCAAGTTTGCTTATGAACATATATTTGACAATGTTAATGTTCTCAAGGTTCATAGACTGGATTTTGTATTTTAGAATACATTAACAGTATTACAACAGCAATACAAAAATGTAATATGCCCACTCCTACTTCAATCAAGGTTAAAGGAGTTTTCCACCTTCTGACAACTGAGGACCTATTCACCGGAGGCAGCCACTAACCCCACATATATGAAATAAATAAACCACACAAATGTTTGAACAGCACACTCCAGCAAAGTGAAACAAAACGTGTATACAGGTGCAAAGACGCCTTTGACTGCAAATTTATACAGCACACAAAAAAATTACGACAGCATACATGCATTACTGCTAAATCTACTTACAATAGTGAGGTTCTTAGAGAACATTTTGATCAAATTGTGTGAGCCCACCTGCCACGACAAGTTCATAACTTAGATTTGAACCCATCAGTCTTGTGGACCTGACAGATTCAGGTCTTAGCGCACAATACAGCTGCTCTGTATACAGAATACTCTCAAAGAGTAAAAATATTTTTTAATAAAAAGTATTTTAAAAATTGCACCAAAAACACTAACATTTTTATTTAAAAAAAAAAAAAAAAGATTTCAAAGTGTAATTAGCCTTTAAGTCTAATAAGGGCACTGTTTTCTGAAGTTCTTCTCGTAAGCCCATTTTACATACAATTGCACCACAAGACATTCAGACAATGTTTTGGGTCAACATCCATGCAACTAGTCACCACTGGATCAAGGCAGCATTCACTCTAGGGCCCTGACTTTCACAGGCTCCTACTTCACTACCCCTCCCACTGACTATCCCACTCAGTCCAGTTTAAAAAGGATCTGTCACTAGTTTAGTAATGCCCTATTAGCAGGAAACATTTTGACTTTTGTTACGTTTCCACTGCTCACACCACTTTTGTAAAAAGTGCCTAGTGGAAGTAGGTGGGGCCCAACAAATTTATTATATTTAACACGAGAAGTAGATTTGACTTTCTCGCGCATTGACAGCCAGAGATGTGCTTCATTTATTAAGAGGTGTGCGCCTCTTAATAAATTAATTGCATCCTACTCAGCAATCTTTATATTAAGATCTCCCCCAATGACTCTGGTTACTCTGGGTCTGATTTGATTGGTAATGGGTTCAGACACAGTTTACAGTGTTCAATTTAAGTATTTTCAGCCTAGAAACACCGGCTTCAGTGTAGTGTATGTAGTCACTAATACCCTAGGACTACATATAGTACTATATGACTGTTTGTAAAGGTCTATCCGATGAATTATTGACATAATACCCATGAATAATATGCAATAAAAAACATAATTGCCATGTAGGTTAGTGGGAAAACTTTATGTCTGTGACTATTTTAAATTGGCCACAGGCATTAAAGGGAACCTGTCATCAGCATTTGAGCTATTGAACTCTACTCTCCTCTCGCTGTCGGCTTTTCTAAACTCCTCCTCCGACGGTAAATAATGGTCTGCAAACATTTTGCGCCTTGGTAATAATGTGGCAGTCCTGTTCATTCCTCTTCTTATGCCCTGATTGCCGAAATCTCGTGTGAGATAGCGCACATGCGCCCATCATGTATGGTCCGATACCCTTCCCTACTTTGTCCGGGCCTCAAATCTGGTAACTGTGCATGCACCGCTATAGTGTCCCGTTGTACGCATGCACCAGAACAGGACATCGAGGAGCTGTCAATCAAAAGTAAGGAAGCGGGCTTAACTCGGAAAGGCTTGAGGAATGAACATATGTTTCTTTTCAATTGAAGATATGACTCCTTTATGCTCATTAGCATACAGTGCAGGAACACTAAAAAAACGGAATACTAAAGATACAGAGCCTACTTAGAAGATAATTATAGGTTACATAAAAAAAAATTCACCAACTTCCACCAAGTATTGCTTGTTTAATAGGTGAAATGCTGGTGACAGATTGCCTTTAAATAGCTGTCAACCAAACAGCTATCATACCCAACTACCCTTTTTTGCTAATTTACATAGTTTGTAACTATAGAGACACATAGGTCTGAATAGAAGCTGTAGACAAAAACTGTAGATGTTTTTTTTAATAAGATCATTTGCAAAGGTGCATCATTTAGTATTTTTTAATGCATTGGAACACTAAAGAATTGGTTGCAAAGGTCAATATAGCCTTTTATTAATTGTTTGATTTTTCCCTGCAATACAAACAGAATATCTTTTAAGCTTCAGATCGTTTCAGCATTCAAATAGCTACAATCAGGTGTACAACCTTGGTAAATATAAACAATCACATTTCTTATCAGCCTGAAGATGTTTGGTATTCTTACTTATCAGCGCTTATAAACTAAACAGACTCCTAATTAGCTGGGCTTGAAGAAATGTTATATTCCAGTGTGCTCACTGTCCTTTAGGAGATCGACTCATTATAATAAAATATTGTTTTATACACGGAGAGGTCCCAAATGAAATTGTATTATTTCAAAGTTACTAATTATAGTAAACCCTGTTGTCAGCAATGAACACATTGTTCTAGTAGGTTGTACATTTTACAGGTAAATTTAAGTTTTTCTGCTTTATGTTTTTTAATCTTCATTAGAATATATTTATTTTTGTATTATTCTAATTCAATTTTTCTGTTTTTTAACGTATTACATAGTTTATTGTATATTTACAGGATTAACAATATCCGTAGGACCATGAAATATTGTGATAATGTTAGAAGCACAGCTATAATTGACACCATTATACACCATTATACCAATTATATTGCATAGACCAAATTCACTATACCGTACCACCACAATACTTCAGGCTACTTAAAGAGGCTCTGTCACCAGATTTTGCAACCCCTATCTGCTATTGCAGCAGATAGGCGCTGCAATGTAGATTACAGTAACGTTTTTATTTTAAAAAAACGAGCATTTTTGGCCAAGTTATGACCATTTTTGTATTTATGCAAATGAGGCTGGCAAAAGTCCAAGTGGGCGTGTATTATGTGCGTACATCGGGGCGTTTTTACTACTTTTACTAGCTGGGCGTTCTGACGAGAAGTATCATCCACTTCTCTTCAGAACGCCCAGCTTCTGGCAGTGCAGACACACAGCGTGTTCTCGAGAGATCACGCTGTGACATCACTCACTTCCTGCCCCAGGTCCTGCATCGTGTTGGACGAGCGAGGACACATCGGCACCAGAGGCTACAGTTGATTCTGCAGCAGCATCGGCGTTTGCAGGTAAGTCGATGTAGCTACTTACCTGCAAACGCCGATGCTGCTGCAGAATCAACTGTAGCCTCTGGTGCCGATGTGGCCGACACGATGCAGGACCTGGGGCAGGAAGTGAGTGACGTCACAGCGTGATCTCTCGAGAACACGCTGTGTGTCTGCACTGCCAGAAGCTGGGCGTTCTGAAGAGAAGTGGATGATACTTCTCGTCAGAACGTCCAGCTAGTAAAACGCCCCGATGTACGCACATAATACACGCCCACTTGGACTTTTACTTTAAACACGCCCACTTGGACTTTTGCAAGCCTCATTTGCATAAATACAAAAATGGTCATAACTTGGCCAAAAATGCTCGTTTTTTAAAAATAAAAACGTTACTGTAATCTACATTGCAGCGCCTATCTGCTGCAATAGCAGATAGGGGTTGCAAAATCTGGTGACAGAGCCTCTTTAAGTAGAATAGAAAGGAATAAAGAACGTTCTAAAGAGGTTCTCTGCATTGGACAATGCATTTCTGATAAAATGGGCCCCCGACCATAAATTCCAACAGCAATTGTTACGTTTTACTGCAGCCACCACAGAGAAAATGGAGCATTACACAGTTCCTATCTAAAACAACTGGTGACATTTATCAAGAGATTTACGCTAGAAAAGGTGGTAAATTTTGGTGACTGCCGTAGTTGCATTAAAATTTGCAACTTTCTGCTATTCTCGACACTTTCCGAAAGTGGCAAAAAAAAAAGTATGGGGCTAAGCCGAAGAAGGCAGGGCTTCTACCGGAATGACAGGTTTGTCAGAACTTACGCCACAAACTGGCGCAAGTCTCCACCTGCTAATAGCCGGCATAGATTTGCATTTCTGTTGCACGGACAGCCAAAAGATGCAGTTCAGGACCAGGCACCGTTTAGCCATTTTTAGCAAGCATTAAGAGGTGTGCACCCCTCAATACATTTAGTGAATTTTCCACTGATGCATATTAGTTGTTCTTATATTTCACAGACAAGCAACAAACAATGTCCTCCATAATGAAAGACATTCTTTGTAGCCTTTCTTCATTTTGGTTAACAGATAAAGCTACTCATTCCCTGTCTATGAACTCATTCCTAAAAGTTCCTAATAGTGTACTTGAATATGGATTTCTAAACAATACAACCCTTTTAAAGTGTATATTCACCCTTAAACTTAATTTTGTTTTTATATGTAGATACTGTATGTCCAAAATTCTGTACCAGTTAATTTATTAATACATCTTTATCGGTCAGAGATCTGCTTTTTGATACAGACCTTCAAGTTCCCTGCAAAGACATATAGTTAAATGATAAAATACTGTCTGCCTGCAAAAACCTCTAGCGGTAACATAGGAGCATACTGCATACTGTTAATACATATAACTCAATAATAAAACAGTATGCAGTAAGATATTTTGCTCCCCCTAGTGGTCCCTGCAGGAAGATATAATGTTATCATATAACTGTCTATGCAGTGGATTGGAGGCTCTGTAATAGAAAAAGTTCCAACCATTAAAGGGGTTGTCTCATGAAGTCAACCCCTGTCCATATGCTGTCACGTAAAACTACCTTTTCCCTGGAGTGACCTCTGCAGTAGAAATGCCATGCTAGCCTTGACTTTCCCTGATTTTATCGGCTGTTTGGGGATGTCAGGATCCATACCTGTCAAAGAATCACTACCTGAGCAATTCCCCAGAGTGCAAGTTTATGGAATTGCTACATGAGCAATTCCCCAAAGGCAGCTGGAGACTGTCTGGATCAAGCATACAAGTAAATCAGCTACCTCAAGTTTGTCACCACTCTGGTCAGCAGAGTCTAAGGCTACTCTATGGTCTTCACCAGAGCCCACCGTAATACAGGTTGGATTTGGCTGCATAGAACCCAGGTTGCTTTTACAGAACATGGTGTTGGACAGGAGGTGCAACTGAAGTAAATACCTGAACAGACAACCAGACAAGCCACGAGGGGTAGTCAACAAGCAGAGTTCAAAACCAGGAGATACTAAAAGTCCAAATTGCAAAACAGAAGAATACCAGGAGTTGCAGCGGACAAAACCAGCCAAGAGCAGAATGTTCAAATCAGTGAGCAGAGGGTAAATCCAAAGACAAAGCTCAAGTCCAATTCAAAGAGTCCAAATAGTCAATTGAGGGTGTAACCAGGAGCTTGATCAGACACATGCATACACAAAAAAATCACAAGCCACAATGAGAAAACTGAACATATTCAAATACTCCACTCTTAGTCCTGATAGGTTGCAGACAGGGAAATGAGATTAGTTCTGCATCTCAAACTAGGGCCACCCAGAAGCTTGGCTAGTAGTCATGACAACCCTAAAGTGACGAACATTTCCTAACAATACCTGTGATGATCACAAACTGAAGAGAGCTGCCTCTGATGGATTGCATATGACATTTTAACGCAAATAATGTTTTGTGGTATTATTATTCACTTTTGAAATAACGAATGTTAACAGTACCGGTATTTTTCAAATTCTCCATAATAGACGGTGGAAGCCATAACTGATGTATAAAATGATTAGCATATTGTTTTACTGAAAACAATTGTGGCGGTGATGTAAATAGCTCTACCATGGGTATGGACTTTACTATATATGCGTAACATTATTTTCAGCCTAGTTTAAATGATTCCAGATTTTAGATGTGGTAACCTTTAGGGCTTGGAAGTTTTTTCTCTGAAAAACTTGTTTACTTGTGTCAGCAGTGTTCATGTTGTATTTATGTTATGTTATTAAATCATACACTTGATATTAGTGAAACTCTGTGTGACAAACATGTTTATGTAGTAGTACACTACATGTTTTTTTTTTTAATTTTGTGTTTTTTTTTATCTTTCATTTATTATACCATTGCTAAAAACAAAAAACAAAACATAGATTCACTTTTATCTACATTGTAAATTATGGAAACTAACTTCACTCGTCAAATATTGTTTTATCATACTTTTATTTTGCTTAAATATAGGTGAAAACATAGGGGGGAATTTATCAACTTTTTTATGGCAGTATTTGCAGTTAGAACTAAGCTGTTTAGTCACAAGTGTGCCAACAGAATGGAGCTAAACAACGGCAGCCATTAGAACGCTGACAGACTCGTAATGGGGAGGGCAATATTAAGCTCTGTTCACATCTGCATTGGACCTTCTGTCAAATTTCACGGAAACAAATGCAAAATTAGATACCAAACTGAAATAAACAGAAGGTAAACTTTCAGTTATTTAGACGGATCTGTTGACCATATAAAAAACTGGAACTTCATCTCCTGTTTGTTTCAGTTTGGCATCCGTTATACTCAGTTTTTAATGAATTAATTTTTTATTAATTCATTTATACATTTTCTTCCTTTTCTTGGATGTAGGAAGGGATGCACGTGCGCAGTAGGAAAAAATGGACTTCTTGGACCCAAAGCTATCAATAGAACAGGGTCCCCCTGACCCTTCCTCTTTCCTACCTTCTGCCACTGTTGCTGGGCACCGGCCACTGAGTTACGAGGTGGCCGGGTTCTCCGGAACTCCCAGAGAAGTAAATATGAGTTACAGAAACAGCATGGCACAGCGAGCTATGCTGTTTCCATAGCTCCCGAGTTCCAGAAACAGTGTAGCTCGATGTGCTACACTGCTTCCATAACTTATTTTTCACTTCTATGGGAGTTCCAGAAATAGCGTAGCAAAACACGCTCGGCCACCTCGTAATTCAGCTGCTAGAGCTCAGCGACAGCAAAAAAAGGTAGAAGTGGCCCTGTTCTAGAGATAGGTTCATGTCTCAGAGGTAAGACCCAAATCTATCGGATATTTATGGAAAATCCCGTAGATATGCCATCATTTAGCAAAATGGGAATACCCCTTTAAATAACTTCATCCAATTTTAAAAACAAAAAAACATTAAAAAAATATTTTTAACATTGCTTAGTTTCTGTTTAGATGTGTCCATCTTGCATATAATTTTGATGTGTCCATCAAGCATTATATAGCACAGTCAATGGATTATTGCCCTTTGAATAAGAATCTTTTGTTGAGCAAATACCAAGAAGTATATTACTGTGTCGCTATTCTGTGTATCTGCGCATGCGCTGGTGACTCGCTCCGAAAGTTGCGGTCCTAGTTAGGCTGTACGCGCTAAGTCCTTGTTCTATGTCTCTGCGCATGCGCCGCCTCCCTGCCTGTAATTGGACCATCTCATCTTGTTGTTCATTTGTCGGCTACATACAGCTGAGAGACCTCAGTGTCTCCCTCATTGCCATTGGTTATCTGGTCCGACACACCTTCAGATGCGTCATTGACGTGTCTATATCAGGATCTTTTTGATTCCGCGCCGCCATTAGCCCTGTGTACCCCTGAGGACGCTACGTAGTAGCGAAACATGTCGGGGGGGCTGCTAATATTTTAATACACTGCCGCTGATCGGACCTATTGTTGCCTACTAGTTACCTTAACAAATCTAATTGACTAGGGAAGATACTAATACTCCTACGTCAGAAACTACATTTGCCTGTTAAATCAGGTAACACATGCCTGTGTCCGTCTCTCGGCTAGTGAGAATTTTAAATTTATTCATGTGGTCTGTCTAGCTACACGTAGCTTAATAAAGTTCATTATTTTACACATCAGTGGTGGCTGGGAAATTGGGCTTGGTTGTTTGCAGGCAGCCCTTTTTTGTATAAATGTATATTGTGCCCGCCAGCCACTAGGGGTCACACTCTTGTCTGTTCTATGATGCTGCTGGGTTAATCACCCTTTCTATTTTGACCCTGTTCCCACTAGGAACGATTTATTTATCCATTTACTAATATAAATTCAACTGGCATGGCAGGTTTTTTGTCCAGAAAGCCAGACCTTGAGACTTTATCCGCTGATGCGGCATTTGTTTTTTCTGTAGGTAATATTCCCCTACACCAATTTGACGTTCAGACAGCATTTAGGGACCTCCAGAAGACTTACCAAAAATATATCAGATCTTGTTGGGAAGTTGCGAGCTTGGAAACTTACTTGCAACAGAAAATTATTTATAGGGGCTTGAGGATTAATATCACACCAAATTCCTATAGAGACAATACAGCCTTTGTTAAGGGCTGGGAAGAACTCCTCACTGACAGTTCCATGTGCATGCTCCAGTATCTACTGGAGTTTGAAAAACCAAACTATAGCACTGTCAGTGCTCAACTTGAAAAGGAGATTATTGACATACAGGCTTTTAGCTCATGCCCTGAATTTGGCACCTCTGAAATAAAATTACAGAAAAATATAGAAAAATTGCAGGGAGAAATAAAGGAACGGAAACACCGTAAATACATTCGTGATCAGAGAGATTTTGATCTTGGACAAGTTTATACCTATAAAACCAATTCTTACTCCAAACCCAAACGTAATACAGTGCTCACTGATCTCTCTGAGTCGGACACTTCGGGGACAGAGGAATTTAGAAACAGTACTGATAATCTTAGACTTGGTACTAAACGAAAGATCAAAAATAGTAGACCAAGTCTCTCCAAGAGAACTCCGACTGTATCTGTAAAGGATCTGCCAGGCACTACGTCTGGGTATACTCCCAGGATTAATCAGTCGACACCTGAGGCCAGACCTCTGAGACTGACACCTGCTCCCACCAATCAGGGTGGCAGGCTCAGGAGTGGGAGAGCCTATCGCGGCCTGGTCAGTCAGAGTTAGCTCCGCCCCCTGTCCATTTATACCTGCCGTTTTCTCTTCCTCCTTGCTTGTTATTCTTCTTGGATTCCTGGCCCCACTGCTGCCTTGCTCCAGCCTGCTTCTGCCGTGCTTCTGCCTTGCTGCAGTTCCGTTTATCCTGCGTTGCTCTGCCCCTGGCTTGCTTCTGCTCCGTGCTCCCGTTTGTATACTCCACTACTTCCTGATCCTGACTGGCTCATTCACCGCTCCGTTTCCTCGCGGCGTTCCGTGGGCTACTGTATTCCCTTGCGTGTTCCCTGTTTGTACTCCCTTGCACTTAGACAGCGTAGGGACCGCCGCCAAGTTGTACCCCGTCGCCTAGGGCGGGTCGTTGCAAGTAGGCAGGGACAGGGCGGTGGGTAGATTAGGGCTCACTTGTTCCCTTCACCTCCTTCCTGCTATTACATAATAACAAGCCCTTACCTAGTCTACCATTTCTCCTACGCTGATGCTATCATGGACCCCCTTGAGACCCTGACCCAGCAGATGCAGGGCCTCTCCCTACAGGTCCAGGCCCTGGCTCAGAGGGTCAATCAGTCTGACGCTGCCTTTGTAGTACCCCTCACCTCACCTTTAGAACCCAACCTCAAGTTACCTGACCGGTTCTCAGGGGACCGTAAGACGTTTCTCTCCTTCCGGGAGAGTTGCAGACTGTATTTCCGCCTAAAACCCCACTCCTCAGGTTCCGAGAACCAGCGGGTGGGTATCATTATATCCCGACTCCAGGAAGGGCCCCAAGAGTGGGCCTTCTCCTTGGCTCCTGACGCCCCTGAACTTTCCTCTGTTGATCGTTTTTTCTCTGCCCTCGGACTCATTTACGACGAGACTGACAGGACTGCCTTAGCCGAGAGTCAGCTGGTGACCTTACGTCAGGGTAGGAGACCTGTTGAGGAATACTGTTCTGATTTTAGAAAGTGGTGCGTAGCTTCTCGGTGGAACGACCCGGCCCTAAAGTGCCAGTTTAGGTTAGGATTATCTGACGCCCTGAAGGATCTGCTGGTTAGCTACCCCTCTTCTGACTCCCTAGACCAGGTTATGGCCCTAGCAGAACGACTTGACCGACGTCTCAGGGAACGTCAGCTTGAACGTTTCAATGTTTTCCCCTCTGACTGCCCTGCGATTCCCCCGAGGTCCCGTCTCCTCGCTCTTCCACGGAGGACTCGGAGGTACCTATGCAACTCGGGGCCTCCATGTCCCCTCGACAACGTAGAGAGTTTCGCAGGAAGAGTGGTCTCTGCTTCTATTGTGGGGACGACAAGCATCTACTGAACACCTGTCCCAGGCGCAAGAATAAGCAGCCGGAAAACTTCCGCGCCTAAGTGATCATCGGGGAGGTCACTTGGGCGCACAGGTATTTCCCGTTAATACTAAACGCAATAAAATTTTGCTTCCCTTTCAGGTCTCGTTTGCTGGCCGGTCTGCCACTGGCAGTGCCTTCGTGGATTCGGGCTCATCTGCTAATATCATGTCTGTGGAATTTGCTATGTCTCTAAAAATGCCTTTTATTGATTTACCTTATCCTATCCCGGTAGTGGGTATCGACTCAACTCCCCTTGCTATTGGTTATTTTACTCAGCATACTCATGTTTTTGAACTCTGTGTTGGCTCCATGCATTTGGAGCAGTGCTCTGTACTGGTGATGCAGGGATTATCGTCCGATCTGGTATTAGGTCTTCCCTGGTTGCAGCTGCATAATCCCACGTTTGATTGGAATACTGGGGATCTCACCAAATGGGGTAGTGATTGCCTGATGTAATGTCTTTCGGTTAACTCTATTTCTCCCCGGGAGGAGGTAAACACGCTTCCGGAGTTTGTTCAGGACTTCGCTGATGTGTTTTCTAAGGAGGCCTCCGAGGTGTTGCCCCCTCATAGAGATTACGATTGCGCCATCGATTTGGTGCCTGGTGCCGAGCTTCCTAAGGGGAGGATATTTAATCTTTCATGTCCTGAACGTAAAGCTATGAGGGAGTATATCCAAGAATGCCTGGCCAAGGGTTTCATTCGCCCCTCGACTTCTCCTGTAGGTGCTGGCTTCTTCTTCGTGGGGAAGAAGGATGGTGGTCTTAGGCCGTGCATTGATTATCGGAACTTGAATAAGGTCACAGTAAGGAACCAGTATCCCCTTCCTTTGATTCCGGATCTTTTTAATCAGGTTCAGGGGGCCCAATGGTTCTCTAAGTTCGATCTACGGGGGGCATATAACCTTATCCGCATCAAAGAGGGGGATGAGTGGAAAACTGCGTTCAACACGCCCGAAGGTCATTTCGAATACCTAGTCATGCTCTTTGGGTTGTGTAATGCCCCTGCCGTCTTCCAGAATTTTATTAATGAAATTCTGAGAGATTACCTGGGAAATTTTCTTGTAGTGTACCTTGATGACATACTGGTGTTTTCCAAGGACTGGTCCTCGCACGTGGAGCATGTCAGGAAGGTCCTCCAGGTCCTTCGGGAAAATAATCTGTTTGCGAAGACCGAAAAATGTGTGTTTGGGGTACAGGAGATACCATTTTTAGGTCAAATCCTCACTCCTCATGAATTCCGCATGGACCCTGCAAAGGTTCAGGCTGTGGCGGAATGGGTCCAACCTGCCTCCCTGAAGGCGCTACAGTGTTTTTTGGGGTTCGCTAACTATTACAGGAGATTTATTGCCAACTTCTCGGTCGTCGCTAAGCCTCTTACGGACCTCACTCGCAAGGGTGCTGATGTCCTCCATTGGCCCCCTGAGGCCGTCCAGGCTTTTGAGACCCTCAAGAAGTGCTTTATCTCGGCCCCCGTGCTGGTTCAGCCCAACCAAAGGGAGCCATTTATTGTGGAGGTTGACGCGTCCGAGGTGGGAGTGGGGGCCGTCTTGTCCCAGGGTACCAGCTCCCTCACCCATCTCCGCCCCTGTGCTTACTTCTCTAGGAAGTTTTCGCCCACGGAGTGTAACTATGATATTGGCAACCGCGAACTTTTAGCCATTAAATGGGCTTTTGAAGAGTGGCGTCACTTCTTGGAGGGGGCCAGACACCAGGTAACGGTCCTTACTGACCACAAGAATCTGGTTTTCCTAGAATCTGCCCGGAGGCTTAATCCTAGACAAGCTCGTTGGGCACTATTCTTTACCAGATTTAATTTCTTGGTTACCTATAGGGCTGGGTCCAAAAATATTAAGGCTCATGCACTGTCACGTAGTTTCATGGCTAATCCTCCTTCTGAGAAGGATCCTGCTTGTATTTTACCCCCTGGTATAATTGTTTCTTCCACTGATTCTGACTTAGCCTCTGACATTGCGGCTGATCAAGGTTCAGCTCCCGGGAACCTCCCTGGGGACAAACTGTTTGTCCCCCTGCAATACCGGCTAAGGGTACTCAGGGAAAACCATGACTCCGCTCTATCTGGTCATCCTGGCATCTTGGGTACCAAACTCCTCATTACCAGAGACTATTGGTGGCCTGGGTTGCCTAAAGACGTTAGGGCTTACGTCGCCGCTTGTGAGGTCTGTGCTAGGTCCAAGACCACTAGGTCCCGACCTGCGGGCTTACTACGTTCCTTGCCCATTCCCCAGAGACCTTGGACCCATATCTCCATGGATTTTATCACCGATTTGCCTCCATCTCAGGGCAAGTCGGTGGTGTGGGTGGTAGTAGACCGCTTCAGCAAGATGTGCCACTTTGTGCCCCTTAAGAAACTACCTAACGCCAAGATGTTAGCTTCTTTGTTTGTGAAACACATTCTGCGTCTCCATGGGGTCCCTGTCAATATTGTTTCGGACAGAGGGGTACAATTTGTTTCCATATTCTGGAGAGCTTTTTGTAAAAAGTTGGAGATTGATCTATCCTTCTCCTCCGCCTTCCATCCCGAAACTAATGGCCAAACGGAAAGGACTAACCAATTCCTGGAACAATATTTAAGGTGTTTCATTTCTGACTGTCAATTTGATTGGGTCTCATTCCTTCCCCTCGCCGAATTTTCCCTGAATAACCGGGTCAGTAACTCGTCAGGGGTCTCCCCGTTTTTCTGTAATTTCGGGTTTAATCCTAGGTTCTCCTCCGTTTCCCCTGGTTGTTCCAATAATCCCGAGGTAGAGGACGTTCATCGGGAACTGTGCACAGTCTGGGCCCAGGTTCAGAAGAACCTAGAGGCGTCCCAGAGCGTACAAAAGATTCAGGCTGATTGTAGACGTTCTGCTAACCCCCAGTTTGTCATCGGGGATCTGGTGTGGTTGTCGTCGAGGAACTTGCGCCTTAAGGTCCCGTCCAGGAAGTTTGCTCCCCGATTTATTGGACCTTATAAGGTCATTGAAGTCCTCAACCCTGTATCCTTCCGTCTGGAGCTGCCCCCATCCTTTCGCATACACGACGTCTTCCATGCCTCCGTCCTGAAACGCTGCTCACCGTCCTGGTCCCCCTCGAGGAAACCTCCTATTCCCGTTCTCACCCCTGAGGGGGTGGAATTCGAGGTGGCCAAGATTGTGGACAGTAGGATGATCCAGGGCTCCCTCCAGTACCTGGTCCATTGGAGAGGATACGGGCCGGAGGAGAGGACTTGGGTACCTGCTCGAGATGTTCACGCTGGGGTATTGATCAGGAGGTTCCACCTTCTCTTCCCCACTAAACCGGGTCCTCTTAGTAAGGGTCCGGTGGCCCCTCATAAAAGGGGGAGTACTGTAAAGGATCTGCCAGGCACTACGTCTGGGTATACTCCCAGGATTAATCAGTCGACACCTGAGGCCAGACCTCTGAGACTGACACCTGCTCCCACCAATCAGGGTGGCAGGCTCAGGAGTGGGAGAGCCTATCGCGGCCTGGTCAGTCAGAGTTAGCTCCGCCCCCTGTCCATTTATACCTGCCGTTTTCTCTTCCTCCTTGCTTGTTATTCTTCTTGGATTCCTGGCCCCACTGCTGCCTTGCTCCAGCCTGCTTCTGCCGTGCTTCTGCCTTGCTGCAGTTCCGTTTATCCTGCGTTGCTCTGCCCCTGGCTTGCTTCTGCTCCGTGCTCCCGTTTGTATACTCCACTACTTCCTGATCCTGACTGGCTCATTCACCGCTCCGTTTCCTCGCGGCGTTCCGTGGGCTACTGTATTCCCTTGCGTGTTCCCTGTTTGTACTCCCTTGCACTTAGACAGCGTAGGGACCGCCGCCAAGTTGTACCCCGTCGCCTAGGGCGGGTTGTTGCAAGTAGGCAGGGACAGGGCGGTGGGTAGATTAGGGCTCACTTGTTCCCTTCACCTCCTTCCTGCCATTACAGTATCTAGACAATTTACAACTAACGCTCCTAACCGTATCACAACATGTCCTCCCAATACATCAAGTTCCTCCTTTGTCTCAACTATGCCTGTTCCTTCATCTATGATAACCTCTGTGAACACACCGTCCACTCCTCATTCCTCCCATGCCAATTCAAGCCTATATAAAGGGGACAATACAATCAAACCATCTACTGGTCCCCTCACTACTTTTCCTTTTTTAGGCCCACCCAGTCTAAACTGGGGGATAAAACCGTAACATCTAACGTACAGGCAGTAAGGGATGATGAGATGCAAATAATAAATCTATCCTCATGTCAACTTAACTCTCATCAACTAACTCTACTTAAAAAGGGCTTGTCATACACTCCCACTCCATCTTACGATGAATTTGTATGGGTTAAGGACATCAACCTCTTTGCACGCAAACTGGCCCTTCATAAGTATTTTAAGGGGAATATATCTGATAACACCTCCCGGGATCGAGTGGAATCTAATACCTTGAGGGATCTTGAGAGTTTACTCCATGAGAGTGAATTTGGGGTTGTGGATGCTGTTGGACCACTTTCGACCTTACGTCCTAAGTCCAAGCTCACACCCCCATTTTCACAATACAGTCACATTGATACTTTTGTTAGGATGGTGTGCAATGACCTTAAAAAACTTAAAATTAAGAAATCTAGTACCTTTGGTAATCTTAATAATGATGAAAGACAAGCATTGGACACTCTATGCAGAGACGACAATTTAGTTCTTAAACCCTCTGACAAGGGGGGCAATATTGTGGTCATGAGCCATGCTGACTATGTCGGCATGGTTCATAGACTACTTGATGATAATACCACCTATGTCACTCTGGATATGAACCCTACGGTTAAATATCTCGCCGAATTATATACCCTCCTTGATGCTGCCAGGAATGAGAGTTTCATCACTACTGATGAATTTAAGTGTCTTTATAACTCTACCCCTACTTTGGCGACCTTTTATGCGTTGCCAAAGGTTCACAAAGCAACTTCTCCTCTCCCTGGCAGACCCATCGTGTCGGGTAACGACAGTCTGACACATGGCATTAGTCTTTATGTCAATGAGATGTTAATACCATTTGTCTCTTCCTTGTCCTCCTACCTTAAGGACACCAAGGACACCGTGACCAGGATCCATGAGATCAATGTAACCCCCACCACAATGATAGCGAGCATAGACGTGGAGTCACTTTACACTAATATTCAGCACGATTTAGGACTCACTGCTGTTAAACACTTCCTGAACACCAAAGGCATACAATTCCAACGTCACAACAATTTTATTTTGTCACTTTTACGTTTCTTACTTACTCACAATTATTTTATTTTTGATCATAAATATTACCATCAAATAAAAGGCACGGCCATGGGCACGGTCTGTGCACCTACTTATGCGAACCTTTTCTTAGGGTGGTGGGAAGACACTATTGTTTTTTCTGATAATTTCTCCTCCTTCACTTCACATATTTCATTCTGGGGGAGATACATTGATGACATTCTCATCCTTTGGGATGGGGATGTCAACACTTTCTGTGACTTCATGTCTATGCTCAATGCCAATTCCATTGGCATGAAATTTACGTATGCGATTCATGATCATGCTATTAATTTTCTTGATCTCAAGATATCCTTGGATCCTGGTGGCGGTGTCCAAACGGATATTTTCCGTAAGGCTACCGCGACTAATAGCCTTTTACATTGGTAGAGCCATCATCCTCCTGCCCTGAAGAAGGGCATACCCAATGGCCAGTACTTGAGAGCCACACGTAACTGCTCAAGCGAGTTGGCCTTTCAAACTGAATGTGACGGTCTTTTTGACAAGTTTACAGCACGCGGCTACCCTAAAAAATGGCTACATAGGGCATATGCCAGAGCAAGGGCTTCTGATAGGTGTGACCTATTGTCAAATAGAGGAAGTCAAGTCACTAAAACAGGGTCACCTGGAGCCATTCGGTGTATTGGCACTTTTGATGCCGGTTCCCCTCAGGTCATTCAAATCCTACGAAGACACTGGGCTATCCTTACGGCCGACCCTGACCTCAGGGATGCAGTGATGGCTAATCCGAGCGTTACTTACCGTAGGGGTAGGAACCTACGGGAATTCTTGGTGCATAGCCATTACTCTAGACAATCCAACATTCCTTCGACATGGCTTAAATCACCATTAAAGGGTTTCCACCCGTGCGGCAGATGTTCTTTCTGCCCCCTAATGCCGACCGTTAAGAACTTTTCCAATCCTGTCGACGGTAAGCTATATCGAATAGAACAATTTTTGAACTGCCAGAGCAGTGGGGTGGTCTATATCGCCAAGTGTCCCTGCCCTAAGTTATACGTGGGTAAAACCATTCAGGAGTTGAGAAGATGTGTGTCTAGACACATGAGTGCGGTGACCTGTAACGAGGATACCGCTCTTTCCAGACACATTGTGAAGTTTCATGGAGGTAACCCTAGATTGCTGAAATTCTGGGGTATTACCCAAATTAAAATGGGTCCCAGGGCGGGCAATTTGGATCGTAAACTCTTGCAAGAGGAAGCGAGGTGGATCCATAGACTTAATACTATGTCTCCCTCAGGTCTGAACGAGGGTTTTACCTTCAGTGCGTTTCTTTGACTCTACAGTTGGACATTGAGAATTTATTCTCTTTGTTGTTTGTGTCTATACTATTGGACCTCTGTAGAATTATACATATACATATAAAAACTACTGATAATTAAAATATTGTTTGTCTGCCATTTATTGAGCTCTCTACATCAACGTGGAGAATTCTCTTAAATAATATCATAACCATTCTAATCAGGAGGTTAGACTAATCTACGTACTTCTATTGTGACTTTGACCACATTTTGGCGGCGATTTACTGTCATTGACATATCATGTATATTGTTAGTGATCCTGTGTTCACCTCCAGAATTATGGTATGTCCCCAAGAGGGGACTTTTGAGGCATTCTTTAGTCGTGAGTGACCATTTTATTATAGGGAACTAATGTGTATTTACACAGGGGAGGGTGCTCCTCTGTACCTACAATATTGCGTATGTGCCTTATTGGAATTTATGTGGCTTGAAGATACAGTTCGTGACATTGATCGTGACATGAAGGCAGATTAGCCGAGTGCACATTAGGGTTACATGGGGACGGGACACATATAGGTCCCTCTCAATTGGTCTATTATCCTACCCTAGCTATATATCGGCGCTAGCTCAATTAATTAATAATGGGCTTCCATTTGCCCACTTACCCCTAATATACCGGCTAAACCCGTGGACATATGCTTGCTAAGCATCATCATTATAACGATGAAGGCAAGCAGTACCATTGCACACAGTGTAAATTACGAGCAGAGTGAAGCTCTCTGGCACTGTGTCGCTATTCTGTGTATCTGCGCATGCGCTGGTGACTCGCTCCGAAAGTTGCGGTCCTAGTTAGGCTGTACGCGCTAAGTCCTTGTTCTATGTCTCTGCGCATGCGCCGCCTCCCTGCCTGTAATTGGACCATCTCATCTTGTTGTTCATTTGTCGGCTACATACAGCTGAGAGACCTCAGTGTCTCCCTCATTGCCATTGGTTATCTGGTCCGACACACCTTCAGATGCGTCATTGACGTGTCTATATCAGGATCTTTTTCATTCCGCGCCGCCATTAGCCCCGTGTACCCCTGAGGACGCTACGTAGTAGCGAAACATGTCGGGGGGGCTGCTAATATTTTAATACACTGCCGCTGATCGGACCTATTGTTGCCTACTAGTTACCTTAACAAATCTAATTGACTAGGGAAGATACTAATACTCCTACGTCAGAAACTACATTTGCCTGTTAAATCAGGTAACACATGCCTGTGTCCGTCTCTCAGCTAGTGAGAATTTTAAATTTATTCATGTGGTCTGTCTAGCTACACGTAGCTTAATAAAGTTCATTATTTTACACATCAGTGGTGGCTGGGAAATTGGGCTTGGTTGTTTGCAGGCAGCCCTTTTTTGTATAAATGTATATTGTGCCCGCCAGCCACTAGGGGTCACACTCTTGTCTGTTCTGTCTCAGAGGTAAGACCCAAATCTATCGGATATTTATGGAAAATCCCGTAGATATGCCATCATTTAGCAAAATGGGAATACCCCTTTAAATAACTTCATCCAATTTTAAAAACAAAAAAACATTAAAAAAATATTTTTAACATTGCTTAGTTTCTGTTTAGATGTGTCCATCTTGCATATAATTTTGATGTGTCCATCAAGCATTATATAGCACAGTCAATGGATTATTGCCCTTTGAATAAGAATCTTTTGTTGAGCAAATACCAAGAAGTATATTATAAGCAGACTCTACTTGACACAACAGTCATAATAATAATCGATGCAGTAGGTATTTAACAATAATTAAATTCCAGGTATCTCGACTTACCTTGAAATACTTACTTTTGCACATTTCCATTAAAAAACAAAAAAACAAAAACAGTGTGCTTAGCTATTTATGAAGCATTAGAACATGGAATACTTTCTTCTCTTCTGTTGAGTAAGCAGGTGCATTACAAAACCTGTGAGCATTAAGCCAGGCATAGAATACAACTACAATAGCTCCCAAGCCTATTGGTAGCACATTTATATCACACTATTCAATGAGTGTCAACAGCTGCCTGCTTTGAAAGATGTGAATTGAAAGATATGCTACATATAATTCTGTCTTTATCTTTTATAAAACAAATAAATGAATCTTCAGGGAAATAGTTAATGGGTTTTTTTCTGCAAGAATCAATACAAATTATTTTAAACCAAGGTGTTTTTAAAGGATTTGAGTACAAAGCACAAATGTGTCTCTAAAGTCTTTATTGAAGAGTAAAATTATGGAGTTTTTCATATACTGACAATTTTTAGTTAAACCCTAAAACTCCTAAATAAAAATTTGCACTATTGATAATACTTTTATATAAACTGCATGTTATCTACTTTATTTTTTTTATATACTGTATAACAGTACACAGAGCTACACCCCCCCCCTTGTAGATACTGCCACACAGCTCCCCTTGTACATAAAGCTGCACAGCCCCCGTTGTAGATAAAGTCACATAGCCCCCTTGAAGATAGTGTCACACTGACCCCCTTGAAGATAGTGCCACATACACACCATCTTTTAGAAAGTGCCACACACACACACACACACACCACCTGTAGATAGCACTACCACCCCCCTTCCTCCCTGTAGAAGCACCATTGGGGCTCCCTCTAGGAGCAGAATCTCCGGCCAAAACATCTGCAACTCTCTGGCCGGTGATTCTGCTCCTAGAGGAGCCCCTGAAGTCACTCTCCATATATGGATATTGATGTCAAGAGCTTCTCCAAGAGCGGAATCCCCGGCCAGAGTGTCGGCAACGTTATAGCTTGTGATTTTGTTCCAGGAGGAGCCCCTAACGTTCCTGTCCATACATGGACAAGGACATCAGGAGCTCCCTCTAGGAGCGGAATACCCGGCCAGAGCATCGGCAACTCTCTGGTCGGGGACTCAGTTTTAGGAGGAGCCCCTGACATCACTGTCTATATATGGTCAGGGACGTCAGGGGCTCTCTCTAGGAGCGGAATAACCGGCCAGAGTGTCGGCAACTCTCTGGCCAGGGATTCTGCTCAAGGAGGAGTGAATGGCAGAGCAGGGAGTTACAAATCTATCACACAATATAAATCCAGTCCTAATAGGCTTATTCTTTTTTCATCACTAGCCTCTATTTTCTTTCTTTATGTTCCTCTTCACTATTCCTTATCAGTCTCTTTTTTTTCCATTAGATAAAGGCCCACATTTACTAATGCTGTCTAATAGTTATACAGCATAAACTTAGACCAGCAAGGCACAAAATCCGCCAAATTTATCACAGTGGTGCATTCTGCATGATAATTTTGGCACTTTTCTCTTCCTAAAACCCCTTTTTTACCACAGAATTTAGTGGTAGTTTTTTGGTACATTTAAGGCACACATTGGCACATTTCAAACCACGCTCCTATTTCGGCAAGCCATGCACCTTTGCCACTGAGCCACCCCCCTTTTCAGAACACTTTTCAAAAGTGTCTAGAGATGGTGCAAACATCAAAATTGTGCCAAACTACGCCAAATTAGCCCAACATTTGTTGTTGTTTTTTTGGATGTTTTCTAGACCCAGACACAGTAGTAAATCTGCCTCAATATATCTAAGAAGTTGTCTCACAAAGACATTCCTTTTTTCAGATTGAAGCTGTTCCCTGTGATCAGCTAATTGGTGTAGGGCAGGTTTCAGAAACCCCTGGCTATCTGCTGTTATTGATGATGCAAGCTGTAGTCAGCCATACTTATTTATTCCATGTGGCCAGTTTCTCCAGAGTGAGATCCAGTCTTTATTAGTAGAACTCCGCTCTGGCTCATAGATGGCATCCATATGTCCTGATGCGGGTACAACACTTGATGAGACAACACTTTAAATGTGATAGTAGTTAAGCATTAAATTCATGTTTTTACTTTTTCTATTACACAATTTCTTATTCAGGCCGGGTATTACAAATACACACACATGTACAGAAAGCGTTCTAAAAGTGTTCTGAACACATTTTTCATTAATTATATAATAATAATGTAAGTAAGTGAGTGGAAACAAATAGATAAATACATTACTTTGTTTTATTTATTTGTTTGGAAAAAATATGCTTTGTTACATTTGTTTTACAAAATTTCTGTCAACAAATATTTATAGAAATAAAGCATTAGGTGCAAAAAAATTAATGGGTTTTCAACTTGTGGGTCTACAACTCAGCTCCAATTGTCCATTAACTCTAATGTGTGGAGATCCAGCCAGGGGTCCAACTATAGGGGGTGCCGAAGTTGTAGTTGCTTTTGGACCCTCTTACTTGTGGGGATCTTACTATTAATCCTATATATTTAAGCTTCTTCAGTTTCAATTAAATAAACAAATGCTCTATTTAAATGAGTGGTTCTGCCTTTAACTTAAAGCCAATCCATTTAGACAGTGGTAGTAGGATACATGGAATTCTCAACACTAAGGCTGGGTTCACACGACCTATTTTCAGACGTAAACGAGGCGTATTATGCCTCGTTTTACGCCTGAAAATAGGGCTGCAATACGTCGGCAAACATCTGCCCATTCATTTGAATGGGTTTGCCGACGTACTGTGCAGACAACCTGTAATTTACGCGTCGTCGTTTGACAGCTGTCAAACGACGACGCGTAAATGGACTGCCTCGGCAAAGAAGTGCAGGGCACTTCTTTGCCATGTAATTTGAGCTGTTCTTCATTGAACTCAATGAAGCACAGCTCAAGATTTACGAGCGTCTCAGACGGCTCGCAAAATGCGAGGAGGAGCATTTAGGCTGGGTTCACACAACCTATTTTCAGGCGTAACCGAGGCGTATTATGCCTCGATTTACGCCTGAAGATACGGCTCCAATACGTCGGCAAACATCTGCCCATTCATTTGAATGGGTTTGCCGAAGTACTGTGCCAACGACCTGTAATTTACGCGTTGTCGTTTGACAGCTGTCAAAAGACGACGCGTAAAATTACAGCCTTGTCAAAAGAAGTGCAGGACACTTCTAGGGACGTTTTTGGAGCCGTTTTCTCATAGACTCTATTGAAAACAGCTCCAAAAACGGCCGAAAAAGCGGCGCGAAAACGGCCCGTAAAACGCAGCGACAAACGTGAGTTGCTCAAAAAACGTCTGAAAATCAGGTGCTGTTTTCCCTTGAAAACAGCTCCGTATTTTCAGACGTTTTTGGCTCAGCGTGTGAACATACCCTTACGTGTGAAACGAGGCAGCTGTTTTCTCTTGAAAACAGTCTGCCTTTTCACACGTAAATGACAGCTAGCGTGTGAACATACCCTTAAAATGTTCTGAAATCTGAATCTGAAAATAGAAAATCTACAAATTCTAATAACAATGCTTGCTTCTCTGTTCTGTGGTCAAGAATAATACTCTAATGATTCATTTTTCTTTGAACGATAAGTGCTTTGAATGCATTGAAAGTGATTTAGAGCACTCATGGCAGGAAAACTCAGCAGGGGACTCAAATTAAGCTAAAACTTTAATTACACTTATGTTAAGAGAAATTCATGGATACTATTAAAGAAAATGAGAAAAGGTGTGAAGCAAAGGGAAATAGGCATGAAATAATTAAAACTGAAAGTCAACTATTGTTAATAAAAGAACAAAGATAAGTCAGTTAGCACAATAACCAAGTATATATAGTGCATTACTGCTAAGAAAGTAATGTTTCGTTAAGTTAGTTATTAAAGAAGTTTGCCAGGATTTATAAATGTCTATTAGTTATACCAATATTTATTAGGCACAGAAATGATAATATCAACTAGCATCTGGCAGGAAACATACAGAAAGGTAGAATTGACATAGTTATCATAGTCACATACAACTGCCGCTGAATAGTGCCTAGAATTATCTAGATACAATAGTAAATAAATCAAACCACAGTGAATGACGGGTGGAACAACACATGCCACCCAAAGGAAGCCAAGGGTTAGACATAGACTTTTGCTTTGCAGTGAGCGATTTAATCGCTGTTTATAGAAATGCATTAGTTTAGCCTAAGGATATTTATCTCACTACAAAGCAAATTGCGGTGATATCGCTGTGATAAATCGCTGTTCATAGGAATGCATTGAGTAGCTTGAAAATCTCTTAAAAAAATCAGTCCTGTGTGTAACTCTGAAATCCCAGCATGCAGCGAATAAAAATAAAATTGATAGCAAATTACTTGTCACAAGCGATTTTGAAGAGATTTTCAAGCCACTCAATGCATTCCTATGGACAGCGATTTATCACAGCGACATCACAACAATTTTTTCGCAGTGAGATAAATAGCCCTAGCCTAATTCATTTCTATGGACAGCGATTGAATTGCTTACTACAAAAAAAAATCATTGTCTAGCCTGAGCCTAAAAAAGCAAAGATTAGGATCGGAATAAGATAGGGAAAGGAGAAGGTGCAACACAATACTCATCAAGGAACAGCAAGTACCTCTCATGTCTCGAGGTGAAAGATAAAATAGATAGTAAAGCCAGAGGGACCCTGGAACAAAAAAGGAGAGCTTCCAATTAGCCAGGAGTAATATCCAAAGGTGGCTGTAAAATTAGTCTAAGGGAGCCACTGAGCATAAAATGCATCATAGGTTGAATTTTCCATGGCTATTATGTCTATGCATATTATATTACGCAATTCACCTGCCTAATGTGTTCTAGTAGGGGTACATGTGAACTACCAAAACCTGGAGAAGTATCTGAGGACATTCTTTTTAATTACTTTAGTAGGGCTATGCTGCATAGACAGAAGGGCCATTTCTGGTTTAAGCTGGACCACTGTGGAAAATAAAGCGTTAAACAGAGCCATAATATCTCCCCATAGGTACTGAATAAATGCACAGTTTTACCATATATTCTCTATGGCTCCCCTAACTCGTAAACATCGCCAGCATATATCTGAGTGGGAAGGGAAAACTGCAGGCAATCAAACTGGGGTCTTGTTCCATCTGGTCAATACTTTATAGCATTTTTTGAGGATTCTACGTGATATACAGATGTGTTCACCATTTGCTTGAGTTTGGACAAGGACTCCAATTTCTCAGGAAACAAATTCAATACAATGACCACATGACATTCTAGCAAAACCACTGACCCGGTTGCAATTCACATCACAACCAGTGGGTGGCCACACATAGACACATATATTGTAGCATAGACATCACATAACAGAGTATCACGAAAACATGTTTTGTTTTTTTCAAAGCTGGTCATCTCGCACTATACATCTCAGGTTAAGATATGAGGAAAGATAAGGAAGGACACATCTGTAGACAGCTGATAAGAGAGAAAAAAAGACTTTGTCCCAATCTGATGAGGATAATGTTTTTCCTAGCTCTCGCTCCCATCCAGATATAAATGCCAGCAGAGTCTTCAAAGTCTTCTATCTAAAAAAAACAACCCCTTAAAGAGGCTCTGTCACCACATTATAAGTGCCCTATCTCCTATATAAGGAGATCGGCGATGTAATGTAGGTGACAGTAATGCTTTTTATTTCGAAAAACAATCTATTTGAAACCACTTTATGAGCGATTTTTAGCTTTATACTAATGAGTTTCTTAATGCCCAAGTGGGCGTGTTTTACTTTAGACCAAGTGGGCGTTGTACAGAGGAGTGTATGACGCTGACCAATCAGTGACAAATCAGCGTCATGCACTTCTCTCCATTCATTTACACTGCACTAGCGATATAGTTATATCGTTATGTGCAGCTACATATACAAACACTAACATTACTGTAGTGTCCTGATAATGAATATACTTCACTACCAGCCTGGACGTGATGTTTATTCAGAATCCTGACATGTCTGTAGCGTCTCTGTGAGATTCCAGCAAGGCAAGCATAATCTCGTTTGAAATGACAGGTTACATCGTAATCTCGCGAGTCAGGATTCTGAATAAACATCACGTCCAGGCTGGTAATGATGTATATTCATTAGCAGGACACTGCAGTAATGTTAGTGTTTGTGTATGTGGCTGCACATAATGATATAACTATATCGCTAGTGCAGTGTAAATGAATGGAGAGAAGTGCATGACGCTGATTGGTCAGCGTCATACACTCCTCTGTACAACGCCCACTTAGTCTAACGTAAAAACACGCCCACATTAGTAAATGCATTAGCATAAAGCTAAAAATAACTCATAAAGTGGTTTAAAGAGGCTCTGTCACCAGATTTTGCAACCCCTATCTGCTATTGCGCTGCAATGTAGATTACAGTAACGTTTTTATTTTAAAAAAACGAGCATTTTTGGCCAAGTTATGACCATTTTTGTATTTATGCAAATGAGGCTTGCAAAAGTCCAAGTGGGTGTGTTTACAGTAAAAGTCCAACTAGGCGTGTATTATGTGCGTACATTGGGGCGTTTTTACTACTTTTACTAGCTGGGCGTTCTGACGAGAAGTATCATCCACTTCTCTTCAGAACGCCCAGCTTCTGGCAGTGCAGACACACAGCGTGTTCTCGAGAGATCACGCTGTGACGTCACTCACAGGTCCTGCATCGTGTCGGACGAGCGAGGACACATCGGCACCAGAGGCTACAGTTGATTCTGCAGCAGCATCGGCGTTTGCAGGTAAGTCGATGTAGCTACTTACCTGCAAACGCTGATGCTGCTGCAGAATCAACTGTAGCCTCTGGTGCCGATGTGGCCGACACGATGCAGGACCTGGGGCAGGAAGTGAGTGATGTCACAGCGTGATCTCTCGAGAACACGCTGTGTGTCTGCACTGCCAGAAGCTGGGCGTTCTGAAGAGAAGTGGATGATACTTCTCGTCAGAACGCCTAGCTAGTAAAAGTAGTAAAAACGCCCCGAAGTAAGCACATAATACACGCCGAGTTGGACTTTTACTTTAAACACGCCCACTTGGACTTTTGCAAGCCTCATTTGCATAAATACAAAAATGGTCATAACTTGGCCAAAAATGCTTGTTTTTTAAAAATAAAAATGTTACTGTAATCTACATTGCAGCGCCTATCTGCTGCAATAGCAGATAGGGGTTGCAAAATCTGGTGACAGAGCCTCTTTAAAATAGATCGTTTTTTTAAAATAAAAAGCATTACTGTCACCTACATTACAGCGCCGATCTCCTTATATAGGAGATAGGGCACTTATAATGTGGTGACAGAGCCCCTTTAAGCATGGAAATGGCATGGTAAGGTTTTCTGCATGTAGACATGATAAATCCTTTCCTATATTGATGTCCGAAATGTCTTTCTTCCACACACAATGAATGTCCCATAGTCCTTTGGAAAGTCCTTGGAAAAACAAATTATGTGATAGTTCTTTGTAATGACCCCACATATACTTAAACATGTTGATAAGATCACCTCTTAAGGGCCTTTTACACTGGCCGACAATAGACCGATGCAGTGACCGCCGATCAATGAGACATCGTTGATCGGCACTCGTTTGCTCCTGTCACACGGAGCTATGAATGGCGACGATCAGTCATTACTCCGATCGCTCGTCCCCATACATTATCATCATGACGGCAGCGCGTCTCCCTGTTTATACAGGGAGATGTTCTGCCGACAATTATAATATTTACATTTTTAAAATGATGCGATCAGCAGATGATCGAGCATTTGCTTGTTCATCTGTTGATCGCTGGCCTATTCACAGGGCAATTATCTGTAACGAACGTTATATGAACGCGCGTCTGCACGATAATCACCCAGTGTAAAACCCTTTAGGCGTCTTTTTATCAAGCTGAACAAACCCAATTTTCTAGCCTTTTATTGTAAAAGACCTCTTATTCTATTTAAAAATCTAGTCGCCCACCTTTGAACCTTCTCCTTCTCTCCTACATCCTTTTTACAATCTGAAGCCCAAAACTGAATCCAGTATTCAAGATGTGGCCTTACAAGGGATTAATCGGGGTAACAATACATTTGAATTACAGGTTTTTATATCTCTTTTTATACACCCTAAAACTTTATTTGCTTGTGCAGCTCCTACTTGACACTGATTACTGCTGCTTAGCTGATTTGTTACCAGAATACACAGGTCCTTCTCGTGTTCTGTTTTATTACTTTAAATATAAAAAAATATTTAGTAATATACCTAGATGCAAGTCTAAGATTCCCAGCAAATTAAGATGATTCTCATTTTGAGAAATCAATAGAGAATAAAAGCTTAAAAAATATGATTATTTCGAACTATAATTATTTATGTAACACTAGCTGACAATATTCTTAGTGTATCATTGTGTAGGGATTTATTCATATGTATTACTGGATGCATAAATTACACAAAGTAGTTGTGTGATACCTTTTCTATTGACTAACGGAGTAGTTTACAGATGCAAGCTTTGGACACAGCTTAGATATCTTTCTCAGACGTTGAGTCTAACCGCACAATACCTAAGGAAGTGACCATAGCTTTCTTGAAAGATTACATCTGTAATCAATAAAAAAGGTATCATCAGCTACAATTCTTGTCTCTACTTATAGCTAAATTGGTAAAACACTCTACTAGTGACTGGTTAAATCCAAGCCTCTAATAATACTACTAATATTGCTATTTACCAATTGAACATGCTAAAAGTACGCATTATAAAGAGTGTTTTACTATATAAACTATAAACTACTGTACATCGCCTTTCACTTTGAGTCTGGCACAAGGCACCACCTAAAAACATGAGAGGTCGTAACATTGAAAGTAGGATCCAGCTGACAAACTGGTGATCCAGTTGATAAACTGATGTCTGTTAAAGTAGAACAGGTGGCATCTGTAACTGGAGCCTGCTACATTAATCACCAGGCTTGTGTTATCTCTCTGGCATTTAAAGTCTAAGCTAAAGTGTTTAGATCTGTGCCTAAATAAATTTAAATGCTTGTTTCACCTAATAAAATTGCTCCACAATAAAACTGCTTTCTTTTCTGTTTATGCAGTCATGACTTTAATTAATACTATGATTAATAGCTGTTTAGAGGCTTGAAACGCATAGGCGGATCCTGGTTTTTATCGTCCATGAATATTTTCAGATAACAATAAAGATGTGGATTTTATGCTGTGCCAGAACCTTCTACTGACCTTTTAATTAATGGCCTATTCTTAAGATTAGCCATCAATATATTATGTATGATCATGGGGGTCCGACCTGGAGCATCACGGCATATTTATTGTTTATTTAACAACTGTACCTACAGGTGTGGATTTGGCTGGTACTGCAGCTCTGCCCCATTCATAACATATACAGTAATTGGTATCGCCGCATCCAAAACGACCCGAACTATAAACTTATCACATTATTCAACCCACATGGTGAACCCTCTAAAAAACAATGCCAGGATTGATGTTTTTTGTTCATCCCGCCTTGCAAAAAGTTGTATGTACCCCAAAGGGTGCCAATGAAAACTTCAACTCATCTTGCAAAAAATAAGTCAGTGTTAAAGTCTATTTCAATGGAAGACAAAAATAAATATATTTTTTTTAAAACAGTTTTTGTGAAAAAGTAGTAAAACATAAAACAAAACTATATGAAGTTAATGTCGCTGTAATTGTATTGACCCAGAGAATGAAGCTGTCTTGTTATTTATACCGCACAATAGGCGCCGTAAAAACAAAACTCTAAAAACAATGGTGGAATTGCTGTTTTTTGCCACCCATCAAAAAAATTTATGAGTTAAACAATACATTGTTTGTACCCCATAATAGTGCCATAAGAAAAATTCATAACGGAAAAAAAAATGCTCTCATAAGAAAATGTTGACAGAAAAATAAGATAACATTATGGCTTTCGGAATGCAGAAATGAAAATCTAAAAAAAATTTGCTTATTATTTAAGCCCCAAAGTATCTAGGTCCTTAAGGGGTTAAACTTGTGTAAAGACTCTAGTCTGTCTCATGGACACATAGACATTTGGTTACTGATTCAATATTGTTTCTGTACTGTGAAAGGGATGGAAGTGGGAGGGTCCACTCAATCTGATTGACTGCCAGGAAGAGCTGAGAGAGGCAGCTATTTGCTGTTCCAGAAACTGAATGCATGGTAAGTCTGAAGCACAAATGGATGTGCTGACAAGAGAGGCTGCATGTAGTTACTTCACATAGGAATTCAGGATTGTGTCTGTGATTAATGTTTTTATGTGCTTTTATTCCAATATATCACATTTTATGTAATCAATAATGACCAATTTTTTGTTAACTTGCAATTGGCTGTACTGGTAGCTTTCCCAACATTCATTCATTCATTCATTCATTCATTTTGCCACAAAGCATCTTTACAATCTGCTAAATTGCAGAGCATTAAAAGGAATATTAACTGATGCAAGAAAAATATTACAATGATTGGTTGCAAATGCAGATAAATCCTTTCTAATTCAAATGATGCAGAAGTGAATAACTTTGTTAACCCCTTTAGGACACAGCCTGTTTTGGCCTTGTGGACACAGATGATTTTTTAAAATCTGACATGTGTCACTTTATGTGGTAATAACTCCGCAATGCTTTTACCTATCCAAGCGATTCTGAGATTCTTTTCTCGTGACATATTGTACTTTATGTTAGTGAAAAAATTTGGTCGATAAATTCAATATTTATTTGTGAAAAACGTCACATTTTAGGAAAAATTTGCAAAAATTAGATTTTTTCTAAATTTAAATGTATTTGCTTGTAAAACAGGTAGTAATACCACACAAAATAGTTACTAGTTAACATCCCCCATATGTCTACTTTATGTTTGCTTTTTTTTCACGTACTTTTATTTTTCTAGGATGTTACGAGGCTTAGAACTTTAGCAGCAATTTCTCATATTTTCAATAAAATTTCAATAGGCCATTTTTTCACGGACCAGTTCAGTTCTGAAGTGCCTTTGAGGGCCTTATATATTAGAAAGTGCCCATAAATCACCCCATTTTGAAAACTGTACCCCTCAAGGTATTCAAAACCACATTCAGAAAGTATTTTAACCCTTTAGGCGTTTCACAGGAATTAAGGCAAAGTAGAGGTGAAATGTACAAATTCATTTTTTTGGCCGAAATTCATTTGTAATAAAAAAAAATCTGTAACACGGAAGGTTTTACCAGAGAAACGCAACTCAATATTTATTGCCCAGATTCTGCAGATTTTAGAAATATCCAACATGTGGCCCTAGTGTCCTAGTGGACTGAAACACAGGCCGCAGAAGCAAAGGAGCACCTAGTGGATTTTGGGGCCTCCTTTTTTTAGGAATATATTTTAGGCACCATGTCAGGTTTGAGGAGGTCTTGTGGTACCTAAACAGTCGAAACCCCCAAAAAGTGACCCCATTTTGGAAACTACACCCCTCAAGGCATTTTTCTAGGGGTATAGTTAGCATTTTGACTGCACAGTTTTTTTGTAGAATTTAGTGGAGTTAGTCTGTGAAGATGAAAATCACCTATTTTTCTGTGGAAACATAGAATTTTTTCATTTTTACAAGGAATAAAGGAGAAAAAGCCACCCCAAATTTGTAAAGCAAATTCTCCCGATTACGGCAATACCCCATATGTGGTCGTAAACTGATGTTTGGACCCACAGCAGGGCTCAGAAGGGAAGGAGCGCCTTTCGAATTTTGGAGCGCAGATTTTGCTGGATTGGTTTTCAGTGCCATGTCGGGTTTGCAACGCCCCAGAGGGACCAAAACAGTGGAAACCCCCCAAAAGTGACCCTATTTTGGAATCTACACCCCTCAAGGAATTTTTATAGCGGTATAGTGAGCATTTTGGCCCCTCAGGATCTTTTTTAGAGCTAAGGTGACCAATAAACAGCGATTTTGGCGCTTTAAATTCTTTATTTATTACAGCGATCACCGTGCGCAATAAATTATGTTTTAATTTATTCTGCCGGTCGGTACGATTACTCCGATACCATATGTGTATAGTTTTTTTTAAGTTTTGCAGCGTTTGCACAATAAAATTACGTTTCTATAAAATAATTTATTTTCTGAGACACGCTATTCTGAGCCGTAACTTTTTTATTTTTTCGTCCAAAAAGCTGTGGGAGGTCTTGTTTTGCGGGACGGGTTGTAGTTTTTATTGGTACCATTTTGGGGTAAATGCGATTTTTTGATCACTTTTTATTCTATATCTTGGGAGGGGTGGTGACCAAAAAATAGCGATGCTGACAGTTTTCCGTTTATTTTGTTTGCGCCGTTCACCGTGTGGAAAAATAAACATTATAGTTTCATAGTTTGGGTCATTACGAACACGGTGATACCAAATATGTACACTTTATATTTTTGTTTATTAACTTTTTTTTTACTTTTTACACTTTATCTTTTTGACCTGCAGCTCTGATCGCTGCTAGAATACATTACACTACCGAGGTAGTGTAACGTATACCAACTGTCAGTGTGACGTCACAGTCACTCTGACAGTTGGTCTACGAGGATCAGCAAAGGCTGATCCTCATAGGCTTCCATACATGGCAGACCCGGAGGCCGTTGCCTAGCCTCTGGATGCCATTACAAGCATCAGCAGCCCCCACGATTGCATGGGGGCTGCTGATCTGGTACAAACCCTGTACATGCGGAGATCGCAATCGAGCCCCGCATGTAATGGGTAAATTGCCAAAATCAGCGGCGATGAGCCGCTGATCGGCAACACTGGAGTGTCAGCTGTCGGGGACAGCTGATCTCCAAGTTCCCGATGCACACCTTGTCGCCGAC